>NW_025535058.1:0-124540 GCF_020615455.1 Coregonus clupeaformis
TCATGACAGAAATGTATATATAAGCCTATGAAAGACCAAAGAGCTTTAGATTTAGAACAACAGTGTTTACATGGTATATCCAAACATGTACTATTATGAAAGAAGTGTTTGCCATTTGATGCAAATGCTTCATTCTGACATGTGTTTATGGCATTTTGAATGAAGTGTTACATTTTGAAGGAGATGTGAGGCATTTTGCATTTTGTGTGTGCAGTTTTGGGAATTGTGTGTAGAGTTTTGAAAAAAGGAGACATAGTTTTGAAAACGTGTGTAAGCAGTTGGAAAAAACTGTAATTACTATTTTAGCATTACAGTAATGTACTGTAAAATACGTATGACTGCATAGTATTGCATAAACATTTGTAACTTTAAGCCATCCATTTACTGCACTGCACTGCATTGAATGAATGAGGTTGGTTATCATGCTGTACTACATTTTTGTGTACATTGTTTACAGTTCCTATGCTGAACACATACTGTGTTTGAATTCTGTACAGAGTGGAAAGGCAAAGACATCATGGAGGATGAGGACGCTTGTTTACAGATGTACAAGAGACTGCAATTATAAATATGGTTTTGGCCAACAATGCAATTAGGATTTGAGAGATAATAGAGCATATCTTGAATAATGACACCATATTTAACAACATCAATGCTGTAAGCCTGTCGACCATACAAAACGCATCCTCCAATGGCACCAAGTGACGATGAAACAACTTTACAAGGTGCCATTTGAGAGAAACTCTGACAGAGTCAAGAATCTGCGACATGACTTTGTAGAGGTATGTATGCAACACTACTTCCAGTACTTCAGACATACCACATTTATTCATCTGTATATCCTTTTGTCTGTTACAGAGAGTATTGGAGATGGATGCCCATGTACATTTATTTATGTGGATGAGGTTGGCTTCAACCTCACCAAAACCAGGCGCCGCGGAATAAATGCAATAGGACAGAGGGCAATTACCAATGTCCCTGGACAGCGTGGGGGTAATATAACTATGTGTGCTGCCATCACTCAAAACGGGTCCTCCATCACAATGCCACACTGGGTCCGTACAACACCGGCCATATCCTCACTTTTCTGGATGCAATTTACACAATGCTTGTCCCTGATCCATATCAGGAGCCTGCTAGATTTGTGGTTATATGGGACAATGTTAGTTTTCACCGGGCTGTTCTGGTCCAAAACTGGTTTGCCACCCATCCACAATTTGTAGTTTTGTACCTACCCCCATATTCACCTTTTCTAAATCCCATAAAGGAATTCTTCTCAGCCTGGCGCTGGAAAGTGTATGATTGCCAACCCCTATGCCCGCGTGCCGCTTCTCCAGGCAATGGAGGACGATGTGGGGACATAGAGGTTGCCTCTGTCCAAGGTTGGATACGCCATGCTAGGAGATACTTCCCTCGATGTTTGGCAAGAGAAAACGTATCTTGTGATGTGGGCCGAAGTATTGTGGCCAGACCCAGCCCGGAGAAGAGATGAAGCTGTAGCTTAGCACTGGTGACTGCCCCCCTACCATTTCCTGGACTGCACCCCCGGGACCCCCACACACAATTGTGTTCTTTACTGTATTCTAAAGAATATACTTTTGGTTTACATATGTTTATGGTTTTGTTGTATGCTACTGTATACAACAGTAATGTTTGGCCTAATAAATATTTTCTGTTTCTACATTGCATTGGTGTTTACAGTGTACTTGTTACCCCTCTCAGCAGATTACTTTCACTGTAGAACATTGTATTGAAATGTATATATAAGCCTATGAAAGACCAAAGAGCTTTAGATTTAGAACAACAGTGTTTACATGGTATATCCAAAAATGTACTATTATGAAAGTAATGTTTGCCATTTGATGCAAATGCTTCACTCTGACATGTGTTTATGGCATTTTGAATGAAGTGTTACATTTTGAAGGAGATGTGAGGCATTTTGCATTTTGGGTGTGCAGTTTTGGGAATTGTGTGTAGAGTTTTGAAAAAAGGCGACATAGTTTTGAAAACGTGTGTTAGCAGTTGGAAAAAACTGTAATTGACAAGTTGAATCAGGTGTACCAGCTCTGGCATGCCTGTCCCTGAGGGGAGAATTGAGAACCACTGATTTAGTCAACAGTTCTCAATTGACACAAGGCCATACGTGAGTCTTTCACGAGACACCATTACTGGCCATAGTCATATTTAACATGTAAAGACATAACACAACAGATTAGATCAACCGGAATGACACCCTCACTCACGGTAAAACCCTGCCCCAAAATATTCCAATGAGCTGCCGCCTCTACATTTTAATTATCACTAAAAGATGAACTAACCCTTTTCTGAACTGCAAATAACCATTAAAGGGAAAAACCCTTACCAAATAACCCTTGAGGAAACCTATTTTCTAAGTTTGTAACCCTGTTTTTAATTTTTTTGAACTTCTTGCCAAGAAAGTGGACTGAACTCATTTGTGTGAAGTATATCTGTGTTTTGTAATTGCTGGCTGAGCAGCCGTTGACAAAGCAAAACAAAGAAGCTGCCAGTGACAGTCACTCACCCCTCAGCAAACATCATGTTTCCTCTGAGCTTGTGAGACCTGCCCACTCATAAAAAACTAAACAGACTATAATGTTACTAATTATAGGACTTAGGAAATAATGTGGGTTAAATGAGAGTACTAAGCTATTTCACAGTGCTGTGTTCTCTCACTCCAACTTTGTATAGACATCTACAAATGCAGGGGGCCCAGCACAGGACCTTGAGGAACGCCTTCTCCTTTCCTGTTTACTCTCAGCACTTCCACAGTTAGGCATGCATGCCTTGGTGAAGTGCATTGGCGTTTTTCGAGGAGCAGTCACTGTGTCTCCAGGAAATCGTAAATGTTCTGACTGATTGAGCTTGGCGACAGCCAGAAGGCTAGAAGCTGCTGTGTTATCTGGACTGAGCAGCTGCTGAGACACCTAACCGTCACAGTGGGCCCTGCCCTCATCATCAGCCTCTATCTGAGAGTTAATGGCTTTGAAAGATGTCACTACCCAGCTGACTTATTTGAATCACCAATCACTCAGGGTGAATCCATTGAAAGAGAGCCCATCCAACGTTTGAAAGCAGTGTGTAATGCCCAAAGAGAGCTGAAATATCTGAAACTTTGAACATCCCACGGAGCACCATTAAATCCATTATAGAAAAAATGGAATGAATATGGCACCGCAACAAACCTGCCAAGAGAGGGCCGCCCACCAAAACTCACGGACCAGGCAAGGAGGGCGTTAATCAGAGAGGCAACAAAGAGACCAAAGATATCCCTGAAGGAGCTGTAAAGCTCCACAGCGGAGATAGGAGTATCTGTCCATAGGACCACTTTAAGCCGTACACTCCACAGAGCTGGGCTTTACAGAAGAATGGCCAGAAAAAACCCATTGCTTAAAGAAAGAAATAAGCAAACATGCTTGGTGTTAGCCAAAAGGCATGTGGGAGACTCCCCAAACATACGGAAGAAGGCACTCTGGTCAGATGAAACTAAAATTGAGCTTTTTGGCCATCAAGGAAAACGCTATGTCTGGTGCAAACCCAACACTTCTCATCACCCCGAGAACACCATCCCCACATTGAAGCATGGTGGTGGCAGCATCATGCTGTGGGGATGTTTTTCATCGGCAGGGACTAGGAAACTGGTCAGAATTTAAGGAATGATGGATGGCGCTAAATACAGGGAAATTCTTGAGGGAAACCTGTTTCACTCTTCCAGAGATTTGAGACTGGGATGGAGGTTCACCTTCCAGCAGGACAATGACCCTAAGCATACTGCTAAAGCAACACTCGAGTGGTTTAAGGGGAAACATTTAAATGTCTTGGAATGGCCTAGTCAAAGCCCAGACCTCAATCCAATTGAGAATCTGTGGTATGACTTAAAGATTGCTGTACACCAGCGGAACCCATCCAACTTGAAGGAGCTGGAGCAGTTTTGCCTTGAAGAATGGGCAAAAATCCCAGTGGCTAGATGTGCCAAACTTATAGAGACATACCCCAAGAGACTTGCAGGCATACCCCAAGAGACTTGCAGGTAGCTCTACAAAGTATTGACTTTGAGGGGGTGAATAGTTACGCACGCTCAAGTTTTCTGTTTTTTTGTCTTATTTCTTGTTTGTTTCATAATAAAAAAATATTTCGCATCTTCAAAGTGGTAGGCATGTTGTGTAAATCAAATGATACAAAAAACCCAAAAAGCCATTTAAATTCCAGGTTGTGAGGCAACAAAATAGGAAAAATACCAAGGGGGGTGAATACTTTTGCAAGCCACTGTATGGGGACAATTAGAGGAGAATAAATTGCAGAGCAATATTTGAATTTACTCATACCACCCATCCTCTTTTGTTCGCTGTTTTCCACAAGAAAGTGAGAAAATACACATTCTTTGTGGGGACAAAGGGTTGATTCTGCTGCACCAGAGCCGACAGTGAGGCCCGAGTCAGAGATGGGGCCATGGGTCTACTGGGTGAAGGCTAGTGTGGTTATGCTGGACTGGGACAACACATTCCACCACTGCAGCACTGGGCTCTGGGGCTCTCTCAATGCCCTCTCTGTTTCTGTCACCTCAGAAACGACAAGAACTCTGGTCCCCTCTGGGCGAGGCCTGTGGCCACAGTGCTTCTGAATGTGAGAAGCAGGGGAGGGCTTTGAGAAAAATAGAAAATATGAGAGTGAAAGAGAAATAGGGGAGGGGGAGAGGATGTGCTAAAGTTGTTTCGAACATCTATTTCTGAACATTAAGGCACCTATGAATATCTTGAATTGAATTTATGTATTTTTTGTTTGTAGGCCTCATTGCTTTGGCTTCTATGGTAGGCCCTTCTTCAGTCCAGCAGCTCTGAGACCCTGGTCTGCTTGTTTGTTCAGGGGATGTCCAGGGACTGAGGGTAGCTTGACATTTCCTGTCAGTGTGTCAATTGAAAGACACATTCGTCTGTCGGGCACCCCATATTTCCTGTCTCACTTTGTACCATAACTGAGAGACACATTCCCAGTTAATTTATTACTATTAAATATTTTTATTGTGCCTTTTTTGTAATTATATTTTTATTAGAATTGTATTTCTTTTTTTGATTAGGGTTCACACAGACAACAAAACAAAGTGCACCACAAATATAGAGTACAGGGAGTTAACACACTGCCAGTTTAAACCCCCCTACTGTGCTCAGGCCAGACGCACCAGCCTGTATGCCTCTGCAATGACACTGCTGACTTCTGTTGTAATAACACAGTATCTATCTTAACTGTACGCGTTGACTGTGCTTATCTGAACCTCATTGCTAAGGTAGCAGCAGCCTTTCAAAAGTAATTAGATAATATTGAAATTAAATGATGTGTCATTGTGTATGTAAGGTGTGTTCCCTCTATTGTAGACTTTTGATGACTAACCTTTATACTGCTACAGCAGTTTTAGGTAATAGGTTTTCATCATGATTCAAGACCTTGTAGTAAAGGAGAGACAATGAATGAGTCAGTGCTCAGTGGACCAGGCCAGAGGAGTCACATGCTGGGCAAGAGCCTCAGGGTATAGCTATCTAACAAAACATAACATAGGACAAAACTGAATTAATCAAAGATGTAATAAAAACAACTGGTGTTATTGGTGTGAGCAAAGGAACTTCCAAAGATATTGACGAAAGAAAGAAAGATAAATTAAACTGAGCAACTTTGTAAAGCAGTGGGTGGATTGCTCCACCTTGTGGAAAAGCCCTTCTCAATCCCCTCTTCAGCTTTAATACCCAATTGCGTTGAAGGGAGTGAAATCTAAAAGTTCAACAGCGAAAATTACTGACCTTCAAGATCTTAGATCTGTATGGCCTGTTGAAATGGAAGTTGTCTTCTAGGCAACTGATGTCTGGTTACATTTTAACTATGGTAGGCTTTCCTTTTTAACAACATTTGTTTAAAGTTAACCATACACTGTGTGCACACAAATATCTATTTCCAAAGACCAAGACCACTTTATTGCAGGAAATTAGCTTTAACGGTCGACTTTGGCCATGAAAAACGGTCCTAGCTCCTCCGCTTTCTCAATTTTCAAACAGAAATGTTCCGGGGGAGCACCCCCAGGACCCCCGTTTACTGTTCGTCCCCCCCAATATCTACTCCACAATTTCGCCCTTGCATTAACCAGAGATACAGTATTTGGGTTAACCTGGCTTTAACCTAAAGTAGCAGGCTTAAAAGAAAACGCATGAGAGAAGTACCACAGCCTATGTTGAATTAGCTGTATCCCTGAAAAAAGGATACATCCAGTTGTTGGAAATGTATCCTGGTTTGGTCATCTGGAATGATCGGGCCAGTTGTGAACAATTGCTGATTGGTGGAATATGGCATGTGCAGGCGATTGTGAGGAGGCAGGACCGCAAAGTTGGGGAGGAGTGTGATACTGCGTCCCATGTACAACACAACCAGCTTCTCAACGCAATAGCATAGCCAGAGTGGAATAGTAGTTTACGGTTCTATCTCATTCTTGACTTTAAAGACTCATTCATCCTTTTATGATTGATCGAAACGAAAAGTGGAATATCTGTCTGAGGAGATTGCTTACAACATCCTTGACAATGAGTGGTAAGTGTGAAATTAAGATTTCATTTTGTCATGTTTTTTGTTTTTTTACAGATGATGTTACAGAATTTCTTGTCTGACTTTTTCAGATAAAGTTAGACGACTCAATCGGGGTTGAAACGGTGTGGCACTGAATGACACTTCTCCCTCCTTATTGTCTTGTCAGTCACACTTATTTTTGGTATTGTAAACTCCGGTCAAATAATTTAGCAAATATTCATATAGCCAAGTAGTCTAAGGGGTGCTTTTTTATTTTGAGATGTTGACACTGCTCTGGAAAAAAGTTGTTCTTGACTACATGATATAGTAGCCTGCATGGGCAAAAGAGAGAGATGACAGGAAAAGATTCCACAGATGTGTCTCGACTTGTTTGTTTGTTTGCCTATATAATACAGGTGCGCGATGGGGTCAGGGTTATGGAGCACATACCCCCCATTGTCGGTAAATAGTTAACTTAAAAATATACACTATGTTGCTTTAGCAGCATATGGGCAATTCCATGGTAACTGAATTATGCTTTGACTCAGTTTTTTCACTTTAAAATGTATCTCAAACGAAAACCATTGACTTCAAAGTTTAACAAACCATACAACTCTATGCACAAGGACTACTTTTAACAATTTCCACTGAACATTTTACAAAAACTAATTTAGTGGAAGAACTGTGCAGATGCAAACTTTGGTAATGGAATTATGGTAAAATCTTCATCAGGTTTTTATGAGACCAGGTTTAACAAAAATTATATTAAATATCTGCTCCGAATTAAGATCCAAAGAGTTCTGCAGAAAGAATGGGGTGTCAGCTATGACATGTCACCTTGAGTTGGAAAAAATCTATTTTGGTTATTGAACTACAGTAAGTGAAGTGGAATTACACCCGGGAACGGAATTACAGTAAACGGAATGACATGTACTACTAAACTTGTTTGTTTGACTTTTTGAGAGCTTTTTTCTCTCCCTCCATCTTCTTGTGGAGAGTCTCAATTGAACATGTTTTTTCTTAGTCCAGGGAGTTGGTACAACTGCTCCTCAGTAGTTGAGGAGGTATTTTTCTGCTATCACAGTAGGTTTTTAAGTGTAAGATATGAATCACAACAGTGTTTGCATTCTTGAGCTCTGAGACAGATTGAATGTCCTCCCTATCATTGTTTATGACCTACCAACCAACATTGTGCACCACCAGGAGAAACTTGAGTAAATCATTGGTGCAGATAATGCACCATCAAATGTGTTCATAGTACTGGAGGTTAATCCTACTGCCTGGTATATGTTAAATGCCAAATAATCCCCTCCAGTTTTCCTTAGAGCACAGCCAGAAAAGCACCTCCTTCTGCTCCTTCTCACAATGCAGCAGACAATGGCCATAAACTGTATTATCAACATAGTTTGAGCCTGTTCTCTTTATAACACAGAGTAATTTTGGCTCCTCTTTCAAACCAGTCCTGTATTAACTTGCTTCCTCTGGACCAGGCATCACAGTATGGGTGAAGGATTATGACACGGGACAGGAAGAGGGGCGGCCGGTGTCCCCGTTCTCTGAGGAGTGCTGTGAGGAACTGTGGGACCGGGTGGAGGGGGTGAGGCAAAAGCTGACCCGCATCCTGAACCCGGCCAAGCTCACCCCCTACCTGAGGCAGTGCAAGGTCATCGACGAGCAGGATGAGGATGAGGTCCTCAACTCCACCCAGTACCCACTACGTATCAGCAAGGCTGGTGAGAGAGAGGAAGGAGAGGGAATGGGTGGGAGTGAAAAAGAGAGGGAGAATGAGAGAAAATGATGGAAGGGAATGAGAAGAGTGTAAAAGGTAAGTGAAAGGAGGCAGGGAGAGAGGGGGTAGGTCGGAGAGAATGAGGTAAGTAGGGGTTTGTGCCGTGTGAGAAAAAGATGGTTAGGAAGGATAGCGAGAGGGGAGTGAGAGACAGAGGGAGGGGAGACGGGTATGAGTAACGAGGCAGGAGATCAAGATGAAAGGAATGAGGGGGTGGCCACTAGCTAAGTAAAGGAGAGGGAGAGATAAAGGAGGAGGTAGACAGATGGGGAGGGAAAAAAGATGGGGAGAGAGAGAAACAGAAAGATGAGGTTAGAGAGGAAAAGACAACAAAGGGAGTACCTGGAACATGAGCAGCTTTCACACTTGTGTCAGTACAGTACTTACAGTATCTCCATCTTCAGGATGTATTGTCGTCTTCCTCTTATAAACTTTAATGATGTTATAACTGTTTATCAGGCCGTTTGATTGACATCCTGCATGGGCGGGGCCAGCGTGGCCTGCAGGCCTTCATGGAGTCTTTGGAGTTCTACCACCCAGAGCAATACACCCAGCTCACTGGAAAACAGCCCACCCAGCGCTGCTCCATCATCCTGGGTAAGGATATGTCCCCATATGTCCCCCTTCTTTGACCAGTGTTCCCCCATCCCCCATTTACCTCCACTGCTGTGTTCCCCCCAGATGAGGAAGGTCCAGAGGGCCTGACTCAGTTCCTACTGCTGGAGGTGCGTAAGCTGAGGGAGCAGCTGCGGGGGAGCCGTGTGTGTGAGCGCCGCCTGTCCCAGCGTTGCCGTGTGGCCGAGGAGGAGCGCAGCCGGGCTGAACGCAAGACATTGGACCTACGACACGACCGGCTGCAGATGGAGAGGTACACCACACGGGACCACACATACAGGGCTTAAAGCACTGTGAGACAAATGACACGATGAGAAGCACTAAACAAACAGAGTTTGATTCATTGAACTTCACAGGTAAAACCACACAAACATCTGGTTGTTATCTACAGTGCCAAACAATGTGCAGTTTTTTTTTCTCTTCACACATTTTATTGTTGAGCGAAGCAGAATAGCAACTGTTACCTAAAGTGAATGACGGTATTCAGACCGGAACTTGAAACATCTAGAATGATATACATAAACTACATTCATGATGAGCCGTGGTCCATGGCTGTCATACATTTTTTAATATGGATGTACAGTTTCTATGTCCAGTGTACTGAGAGCTCGCTGAATGTGTGTCTCACATACAGGCTGCGTCAGGACTGGGAGGCAGGCAGCAGGGAGCTGGGCCGGCTGAAGGACAGGCACCTGGAACAGGCTATGAAATACTCTTGTGCCCTGGAGGATCAGGCCAAGGCCTCCGCACGCGAGAGAGAGCTACTGGAACAGGTATAGAGAGGAGAGGGGGCCAAGCGGGTCTGTTGGGTTGTTGAAGGAGAGGAAGGGTGACTGGGACAGAAGAAAGCAGCTGGCGAAAGATAAAAGGATGGATGGAGGGTATCAGCTTTTTATTAAGAGCTGTTGGGACATGCCTTTATAGGAAGCCTTTTCCCTGGTAGGATTCCCTTGTAATATTCCTACTCAACATTTTCTACAGGTGGAGCAGCTGAAGACCAGACTGATGGAGGCAGAGAAAGAGACTGACAGTAGCCCTGCCTCTACGACGCCATTCAGAAGGAACAGTAGTGTCCTCCACTGCACGAACGGCGCCCCCGCTGTTCCCGAGATAAGGGAGAAGCCACTACAGCACATTGACATTCAGAAGGCAGGTCACATTGAAACACAGGTGAGAGCCGCCACTCAGAGTGAATCTAATTCACCATCTGAGTTTGTGATGTTTTCCCGCTCCGACTGTGCTGCTCTAACTCTTGTGTTGTTCCGTTTTGACCTCAGGCTCTGTTGGACATCCTGAAGCAGGACCGCAGGGAGGCAACAGAGCAGAGACACGAGCTGTGTGGCGACATCGCCAGACTACAGGGAGAGCTGGAGAGCTCAGAGGATTTCAGGGACAAGGTGAGAGCAGCAAACAAGCCTATTCACGCCATTCTGGCCCATCTCCATGTGTGATTCACTCTCAGGAGTCACTGAGCTGGTGACAGTTTTTCAAGTTGTCTTTGTTAAGGTTTCATACAGTGTTAAAACATGCTTCTTGTATATCAACACAATTGTATTATTCTGTCTTTGATGGTGTGTTGTGTTGTGTTGTGTAGCTGGAGTCTCAGTGTGAGCAGCTGCAGCTGAAGGTGAGGACTCTCCAGCTGGATTGGGAGACGGAACAGAAAAGGAGCATTTCCTACTTCAACCAGATTATGGAGCTGGAAAAGGAGAGGGACCAGGTCAGTAGGTCTGAGTAGGGATATGGGTTAGAATCAATGTATGGTAAAGTGTTTGTTTCTGTTGGTTACAGTAATGGTTAAAGTGGTTTAAATAGTTCATGGCTGTTTGGACACTGAATGCACATGCACAGAGGAATGTTGAGGTCGGAGTGTTGAGTTTGAGGCCTTTTTGCTGGATAATATAAGGCCTTTCTTTGCATGTTTGCCCCATGCCATTACTCACCGTAATACATCATTTTTTATCTAGTCATGCAGGTGTTTCAACTACTCAGTATCTTCTCCACTCAGTGTCTGTCTCCTCATAACTCACCTCTCTGGCACGTTCTCTCCTCCTCCCTCTGATACTGTTATCCTTCAGGCTCTGCGCAGTCGAGACAGCCTGCAGTTGGAATATACTGACTGCCTATTGGACAAGAACCGCCTGCGTAAACGCATCGCAGAGCTTCAGGCCAATCTAGAGCAGCAGCAGAGAGAGCTGGAGAAAGAGAAGGACAGGAGCAGGGAGCAGAGTTCCCCCTGTATGCACTGTGTGAGTCTCAGCTATGCACACACATACAGTTGAAGTCGGAAGTTTACATACACTTAGGTTGGAGTCATTAAAACTCGTTTTTCAACCACTCTACAAATGTCTTGTTAACAAACTATAGTTTTGGCAAGTCGGTTAGGACATCTACTTTGTGCATGACACAAGTAATTTTTCCAACAATTGTTTACAGACAGATTATTTAACTTATAATTCACTGTATCACAATTCCAGTAGGTCAGTTGACTGTGCCTTCAAACAGCTTGGAAAATTCCAGAAAATGATGTCATGGCTTTAGAAGCTTCTGATAGGCTAATTGACATCATTTGAGTCAATTGGAGGTGTACCTGTGGATGTATTTCAAGGCCTACCTTCAAACTCAGTGCCTCTTTGCTTGACATCATGGGAAAATCAAAAGAAATCAGCTCTCAGAAAAGAAATGGTAGACCTCCACAAGTCTGGTTCATCCTTGGGAGCAATTTCCAAACGCCTGAAGGTACCATGTTCATCTGTACAAACAATAGTATGCAAGTATAAACAGTATGCAAGTATAAACACCATGGGACCACGCAGCCGTCATACCGCTCAGGAAGGAGACACATTCTGTCTCCTAGAGATGAACGTACTTTGGTGCGAAAAGTGCAAATCAATCCCAGAACAACAGCAAAGGACCTTGTGAAGATGCTGGAGGAAACAGGTACAAAAGTATCTATATCCACAGTAAAACGAGTCCTATATCGACATAACCTGAAAGGCCGCTCAGCAAGGAAGAAGCCACTGCTCCAAAACCGCCATAAAAAAGCCAGACTACGGTTTGCAACTGCACATGGGGACAAAGATTGTACTTTTTGGAGAAATGTCCTCTGGTCTGATGAAACAAAAATATAACTGTTGGGCCATAATGACCATCGTTATGTTTGGAGGAAAAAGGGGATGGCTTGCAAGCTGAAGAACACCATCCCAACCGTGAAGTACGGGGGTGGCAGCATCATGCTGTGCGGGTGCTTTGCTGCAGGAGGGACTGGTGCACTTCACAAAATAGATGGCATCATCAGGAAGGAAAATTATGTGGATATATTGAAGCAACATCTCAAGACATCAGTCAGGAAGTTAAAGCTTGGTCGCAAATGGGTCTTCCAAATGGACAATGACCCCAAGCATACTTCCAAAGTTGTGGCAAAATGGCTTAAGGACAACAAAGTCAAGGTATTGGAGAGGCCATCACAAAGCCCTGACCTCAATCCTTTAGAAAATGTGTGGGCAGATCTGAAAAAGCGTGTGCGAGCAAAGAGGCCTACAAACCTGATTCAGTTACACCAGCTCTGTCAGGAGGAATGGGCCAAAATTCACCCAACTTATTGTGGGAAGCTTGTGGAAGGCTACCCGAAACGTTTGACCCAAGTTAAACAATTTAAAGGCAATGCTACCAAATACTAATTGAGTGTATGTAAACTTCTGACCCACTGGGAATTTGATGAAATAAATAAAAGCTGAAATAAATCACTCTCTACTATTATTTTGACATTTCACATTCTTAAAATAAAGTGGTGATCCTAACTGACCTAAGACAGGGAATTTTTACTAGGATTAAATGTCAGGAATTGTGAAAAACTGAGTTTAAATGTATTTGGCTAAGGTGTATGTAAACTTCCGACTTCAACTGTACTGTGTACACACTTTTGATTATACTTGTGCAACACAAGTGTGTTTTCCCTATTCTGTCAGACATACAGTTTCACACACTCACAAAAACGGATAATCAAATTACAGTGTGGACCTGTTAGCCTTCTCCTATACTCTTCCAATTGTCTCTCTGTCCCTCTCCTAGTCTCACCTGTCTCTGTGCAGTGAGGACCAGTGCTACGGGCCCTGCTGCTCCCTAGACCTCAGCCCTCTGCCCAACTGCACTCACCAGCTGCTCTGCAAGGTCAGAGTTCATCTCCATCTTATCATCTTCATTGGCCGCAGCTAGAATATTAGCAACATTATACTGTTACCATCAACAGCAGCCTCAACATTTATCTCTTCATTATCATATAATAAATAGTCATTGAGGGCTGTTGCAGTGTTGCTGTCCAACCCGTCTTTTCATTTTACTCATTCACAGAGTTGTAATTAAGTAGATACCATTGAGCTGATCCCGTAACAATAATTGTACTTGTTATGATTATTCATGGTCTACTTATGGAGAACTATGTGGGGAATATTATTTTTAGACCAGGGTGAAGCAACTCCTGTGTGCTAATTAGGTCTCATTGTTGTTTTGCATAGAGTTAGAGATATGATGTTGCCAGAGATGAATTTGTGTAACTGTCAGCATGCTGGTACCTGTAGGATATCTTTCAGTGAACAGATGTTGATGATGTCTCTGTTTTCATTTCTGTGTCACAGTCTCCCTCTACAGGCCAAACCCATGACCACTCCAAAGGTAAGCCTATATTTCAATTGAGATGAATGCAGTGTTTCCCAACCAGGGGTACTTGGCCTATCCACAGGGGGTACTTGAGAAGACTGATGAGACCATAGGCTTACTGGTAAAATGCACACGAGGGGGTACTTCAAGGGTACTCTGGGCAGAGCAAAATGTACTTGGTGGTACAGTAACCAAAAAAGGTTGGGAACCACTGGATTAGGGGGTTGGGGTTTGTAAGGATAGCATTGTAGAAAAGAGCATTCCTGAGTTAATCCCTCTTTTTGGATAAATTCAGTTTTCATGTTTGCTTAATTTATTCTACGTTTACAGCACTGTAACTGATTAAGGATAAACCTTGTATTTGAACTACTGTTTGAATAAGACATAGTAGAAATAGGCATGGCCAAAACAAATGTCTTTTTTTGACAACTTTGATGAGAGAGGATAGGCTTAGACTTCTAAATACCAAATTTTGTCTGCAGGTTCCTGCTCAAACTCAGAAGAGAATCTCTTGACACCAGTGAGTTGTTACATTACTCCACAACACCTTGTGACATGCCGACATATCAAAGCATCATGTCTCATCTAGCGTTCATCTATATTATATGAACAAATGTGTTTTTCTCACTGAACAGTGTAGCTGTTAATATACACAGTATATGTCGATTGTTGAATAATCAATCAACTTTTTCAACTTGTCAAGGAGGCAATGAATAGGTTTAAATTATGGGCCTGCATCGACACTTTAGTCATTCTCTATTTCACTCTTTGTTTGTGTCCTGTGTGTTTTACAGACAGTGGACAGTGAGAAGGATGTTAACAGGCTCTCCATATTCCCCTTCCCTCCCTGTATGAACTCCATCAACCGCAGGGTCAACATAGAGTATGTCATACCCATAGAATAAGGAATTAAAATTATTACAGTGGCTTGCGAAAGTATTCACCCCCCTTGGCATTTTTCCTATTTCGTTGCCTTACAACCTGGATTTGGGGGGGTTGTATCATTTGATTTACGCAACATGCCTACCTCTTTGAAGATGCAAAATAATTTTTGGGGTGATACAAACAAGAAATAAGACAACAAAAAAGAACTTGAGCGTGCATAACTATTCACCCCCCCAAAGTCAATACTTTGTAGAGCCACCTTTTGCAGCAATTACAGCTGCAAGTCTCTTGGGGTATGTCTCTATAAGTTTGGCACATCTAGCCACTGGGATTTTTGCCCATTCTTCAAGGCAAAACTGCTCCAGCTCCTTCAAGTTGGATGGGTTCCGCTGGTGTACAGCAATCTTTAAGTCATACCACAGATTCTCAATTGGATTGAGGTCTGGGCTTTGACTAGGCCATTCCAAGACATTTAAATGTTTCCCCTTAAACCACTCAAGTGTTGCTTTAGCAGTATGCTTAGGGTCATTGTCCTGCTGGAAGGTGAACCTCCGTCCCGGTCTCAAATCTCTGGAAGACTGAAACAGGTTTCCCTCAAGAATTTCCTTGTATTTAGCGCCATCCATCATTCCTTCAATTCTGACCAGTTTCCCAGTCCCTGCCAATGAAAAACATCCCCACAGCATAATGCTGCCACCTCCATGCTTCACTGTGGGGATGGTGTTCTCGGGGTGATTAGAGGTGTTGGGTTTGCACCAGACATAGCGTTTTCCTTGATGGCCAAAAAGCTAAATTTTAGTTTAATCTGACCAGAGTACCTTCTTCCGTATGTTTGGGGAGTCTCCCACATGGCTTTTGGTGAACACCAAACGTGTTTGCATATTGTTTTCTTTAAGCAATGGCTTTTTTCTGGCCACTCTTCCGTAAAGCCCAGCTCTGTGGAGTGTACGGCTTAAAGTGGTCCAATGGACAGATACTCCAATCTCCGCTGTGGCGCTTTGCAGCTCCTTTAGGGTTATCTTTGGTCTCTTTGGTGCCTCTCTGATTAATGCCCTCCTTGCCTGGTCCGTGAGTTTTGGTGGGCGGCCCTCTCTTGGCAGGTTTGTTGTGGTGCCATATTCTTTCCATTTTTTAATAATGGATTTAATGGTGCTTCGTGGGATGTTCAAAGTTTCAGATATTTTTTTATAACCCAACCCTGATCTGTACTTCTCCACAACTTTGTCCCTGACCTGTTTGGAGAGCTCCTTGGTCTTCATGGTGCCGCTTGCTTGGAGGTGCCCCTTGCTTAGTGGTGTTGCAGACTCTGGGGCCTTTCAGAACAGGTTTATATATACTGAGATCATGTGACAGATCATGTGACACTTAAATAAAGTCCACCTGAGTGCAATCTAACTATTATTACTATAATTATGTGACTTCTGAAGGTAATTGGTTGCACCAGATCTTATTTAGGGGCTTCATAGCAAAGGGGGTGAATACATATGCACGCACTACTTTTCCGTTATTTATTTTTGTAGAATTTTTTGAAACAAGTTATTGTTTTCATTTCACTTCACCAATTTGGACTATTTTTGTGTATGTCCATTACATGAAAGCCAAATAAAAATCCATTTAAATTACAGGTTGTAATGCAACAAAATAGGAAAAACGCCAAGGGGGATGAATACTTTTGCAAGGCACTGTAGTAATTGAATAGGATATCTATGGTCATACCATTGCAAGTCAACTTTTACATTATTCTCTAATATAGAAATATCACTCTTAAATCACACGTTATGCTGTAAATGCATTTAAAACTAAATAAATGATGATGAAAACTCCTCTCTTGTGATCTTATCCGTTTACAGGTTTGACCTGGACTCCTGGGGCAGTGATGAAAATGAGAACCTCACAGGTTTGGTTCAGTTCAGTACATCCCCTCCTGTTTGTCTAAGTCTATAGCTACCTGTAATACCTGTAACCCCTGCTAAGTATAGATATGTGTAGTGATGTCTCATTATATTGTGTTTCAGGAGTCCAAAGTGAGGTCTCCCTGTCAAACTCCTGTAGCTCCCTGCATTCTCACCTCATCCCCCCTGACCTCGTCAACCTGCCCCCTGTCCCACCCCACAAACCCAACTACAACAGTCTCGGGTATGTCTCCATCTCTTTGCTGCCTACATCAGGGCAGCTAATCCAACGTAGTGTAGGTACACTTGCTAACCCTTTATGGTGTGAGATATAATCTAAACTGTATACTAAGAAGTGTAATTACCATCTCTCTTTCCACTTCCTCTTTCAGTTTAGAGCTCCTGTCCCCCTTACCTAGTCCCCCCACTACGCCCAAAAGAGGAAGAGGCAGCCTGGCAGATGACATCACCATCATTGGGGGCAACTGCACAGGCATCTTTGTTAGCAGCATCAGAGCTGGTTCTCCTGCTGAGCAGTGTGGTCTGAAGGAGGGCAGTGAGTTACTGGAGGTGAGAAACAGAGGCATACAGACAGATGGACAGGCAAACAGATTGTAGAAAAACAGCCACACAAGCCTGAGTATAACTGTCTCTTTCTCCCTGCCCAGCTGGAGAAGGTTATGTTTGGTGGGGGCAGTGTGCTGCTGGGCCAGTGCACAGGAGAGGTGGCCCACTTCTCTCTGCAGTGGTGGACAGAGCCCTCCTCTCTCAAACATCAGAACAACACAGAGGGTGAAGTTCTGAGACAGCTTTTACAGTGGTTTTCCTTGACTGATGTGCTTTTTCAGTACAGTACACCTTTATAGTGCATGGCCTTGGCCTTTATCCAGGTGTCAGACTGTTTATAAAACAAAAAAATATGAAAGAATAGAGTGTGTGTAACTAACTTCCCACCCCTTTTCCTCTTCTCAGCCTACTCCAAGTTATGTTCCCTGCTCCCTTCTCCTACCTTCTATGGCGCTGACTCTTTCTATGTGCGCGTCAACCTGGACCTGGACCCTCATAGCGACCTGCCCTGTCTGGGGGTGCGCTGTGATGACATAATACACGTCACTGACACCCGTTACAACGGGAAGTACCAGTGGCGCTGCACCCTGGTGAACCCCCACACAGCCAAGCCCCTGCAGGCGGGGGTCATGCCCAACTACAACAGGTAAGGGAGAGGTACCATGCACTGTAATAATACCTTTGTGACAGAGTTCAAATGAACGGGTTATGTAATGTAATATATTTTAATATGCATGAGAAGAAGATTAAACGTTCCATTAATCTATGACATTTGTGCAAATGTTTTGCTTTGTTAGACTGCACTCACAGAGTACATGGGACACGTGGTGATGAATGTGTATCCCCCTAAATCTTTCTCTCTCTATCTCAGAGCCCAGCAGCTGTTATTGGTGAGGTTACGTACCATAGCCCTGGAGCAGAAGGATTTCAAGAAGAAAGTAAGTCTCCTCTTGTCCCTACTGTGTGTGAATCTCTGGTAACCAAGGGTAACCAGACTACTGATTCCTCACTGTAGGTATCCAAGAAGGGCTCTGAGCGTGTGCGATTGGTCAAGGCTGTGTCCCCCAGCTGTCGTGGGATTGGTTCCACCCCACAGATCCTTTACACACTCAGCAATCGTAAGCTCCTCCCATATGACTTTATTGATCTTTTTTTGTCCTTTGAAGACAATAGTAAGATAAAAATGCATGAACCTAAATGTGTATGTGTGTCTTTGCTCAGGTCACGAGGAGCACCTGATTCCTTACAGTATGGTCCAGCCAATACAGGTCAAGACCAAACGGCCTGTCATCTTCTCCCCCTCCCTGCTCTCTCGCGGCCTCATAGAGAGACTGCTTCAGCCAGCAGAGTCTGGACTGGACTTCAACACCTGCCAACCAGGTACACACACGCATAGTTATTGACATACTGTCACTACACACTCAAAATCTCAGAAGCACTAGTTGCATGCTTGTTGTCCTTCTTGCATGATCGGCTGTGTTTAAAAGTAATTACTTGATATGTTGTCTCTCTACCCCTTCTCATGGAGTGATGTATTTCAGAGCCAATCCAGGCCACAGAGAGAAATGATAAGAGTGTTTTCCTGCTAGATGCTTCCACCCCAGAGCAGGCTCTTGGGATCAGGCTGCAGTCTATTCAGGATGTAATAAGCCAGGTATACACTCTTTCATTCATCCTCTCTCTCTCTCTCTCTCTCTCTCTCACACACACAAACAAACACTTCCCACTGGGCAAAAACTGGTTGAGTCAATGTTGCTTCCACGATATTTCAACGAGTTGTGTGTTATGTAATGACGTTGAATCAACTTGGGAAAATGATTGGATTTGAAAAAAGTCATCAACGTAAGGGAATTTCTTTTTTTCACCAAACATTTAACCTAAATCCAATGACATGGTGACATTTTTTGTTGATTTCACGTTGAATTTACATTAGTTGACAACTCAACCAAATATAAATCAAAACTAGATGTTGAAATTATGTTTGTGCCCAATGGGTTACCTCTCCCATATCGGTCTCTGTGTCTTGTCTCTCAGGACAAGCACTGTCTGTTGGAGCTGGGCCTGAGCAGTGTGGAGGGCCTTCTGAGGCAGGAAGTCTACCCTATCGTCATTAATATCCCACCCAAGAACAAAAAACACAAGAAGCTAAAGTAAGTGACTGGCTGTCTGTATTTGTGTGTGTTTTCAATACACTTTTAGCATCATAAGTTATTCTATTTTTGTAGTTTTCTGTTCTCTAATCCAATTTAGAAACAGTAGTAAAAATGTATGCACACATGACTGTAAGTCGCTTTGGATAAAAGCGTCTGCTAAATGGCATATCATTATTATATTATTAAAGTCTATCTATTTTGGCCCATTGACAGGAAGTTGCTGACCGGGAGAGGGGAGGATGGTGTGATGGAGGAGGTGTGTCAGGCGGACGAGCTGCAGCTAGAGACCCTGCCCCTGCTCTACCACACTTTGGAACCCAACACCTGGAGCTGCACCGACGATCTGCTGCTCGCCATACGCAATGTCATCCACAGCCAGCAGAAAGCACTGCTGTGGGTTGAGTTGGAAAGGCTCCAATAGATCTCAATGTTATCACCCAGTGTTATTGTTTTACTAAACTAAATTTGATACAATTAAAGATACATTTCACACACACCCATTTAGATACCTAGTTCTACCACATAAAATATGAAGTTTCATGTTCATATGATGAATTGAACCTTCAATTGTTACAAGCTCAGTAGTAATGTATCTTTATGTTGTAATGTTATATTTGTCTACCTATGCTAAACATCAGCATTAAACAACCTTCATTAGTTAATAGAGCATATTTTTTAATTCTTGAATAATTCATAACAATACATGGAATTTGTATAGCGCTTTTCTAACACCCAAAGACATTACTATTAGTAGTTGGGATTTGCCTACATTTGCCTTCGGTCACTAGTCACAATACATTAGCTTTTGAAAGTTATTCTAAAAAATAAAGCAAAAACTTAGGACTGCTTTATGGTTAGGAAAATGTTGGCCTTTAGAATGTTGCTTTCAAGACAACTGGGAACTTGGGGAAAAAACGAGGTCAAATCGTGACGTCAGTTATCTTCAGGTCAGAAAGTCGGACCTTAAAGGCGCTGCATGGTCAATACATCTGCATTGGCCATACAGCATTTACTGCGATGTGGCCTCCGCAGAAGTCAGAGCAAACATACTTTTTGCGCTTTGCAGAGCAGCCCAGAGCTGTTGTGAAGGAAGTTGTCAAGGAAGTGAGTTTGTGTTTATACAGGACCTCCCGCACTCATCTACTGTCAACCAATCAACCCTCCGCATTGTTACATAATTTGAGAGGTGCATGGTGATGCAGTACAGAGCTCAATTTGACCTCTGCATGCCTATGGAGACTCCGCAATTGTGGCACACCATCCATACGGCGCCTCCGACCACATTTTCGGATCAAGCATAAATTGGCTCTTAGGATGATATCGCAGAGGTATAATAATGGCGAGTTCAAAACAACTGGGAACTCAGAAAAATACGAGGTCAAATCATGACATCAGTGATCTTAAGGTTGGAAAGTCAGAGCTCTAGAAAGAGGCCCGAGTTCCCAAGATGGAATTCCGAGTTGGATGACCGTTGAAATCGATTTTTCCCGTCTGAGCTAATTTTTTAGGGAGTTCCCAGTTGTTTTGAACGCAGCATAACTCAATAATTCTCATCACTGTACACTACTTTGCTCTGTTTTCCATTATTTTGAACAATACTCCAATTCTCCTTGATTCTACCGCCATTGGATTCAGAATCCACTTCATTGTCCGCTTCCGCCATCTTTTTCCGCTTCAGAGCTCCCTTTCGTCTCTCAATTCTTCTTCTTCTTCTTCAATGAGGTTTAACGGCGGTTGGCATCCGATTTGTTGCATTACCGCCACCTACTAGACTGGAGTACATCTCCCTTATCTTTTCTTGAAAAATAACATAAAACAAAGCAAAGAAATATCCTACCATCTAACACTACACTCACAACTTCAAAACTACTACTAATAATTAACCCCACCCTTCTCCACTATTTAAATATACTCACTCCTACCTCTTGCCCTCAACCTGAAATGATGGGACATCACCACTTAACACTCCCTGTAACTCTTCTGCTGTCAAGTCTCGCACACCCAAATACCTCTGCAGCTGCCACCACAACCTCAATTTTCTTCGATTTGCGTTCCATTCCTGCAGTACAATGAATAACCATTGCTATAAACACTAAAAACCCAATCTTACTGAAACATATATCACTTGCTTGCCTATCCCACTGTACTGGTATACATATCCTACTCTCACCACTCCCCCCCTTGACCCCTCTTCCTCTACTTTCTCCACTGCCTCCGCATATGACAACTTCTTCTCTACTCTTACCCTGGAAACCTCAACCTGCCTCTCTCGCACTGGACATGTCTGATCCCCAGCCCCATGGCCACCCCTACAATTAGCACATACCACCACTTTCCCCACTGCTTCACACTCCTTAGTCTCATGCCCTTCTGCACACTTCTCACACCTTGGAATCTCCCTCCTACATACTGCTGCCACATGCCCATAAGTTTGACACCTGTAACATCGTAATGTACTCGGCACATAAGCTCGCACAGGATAATTGATATATCTTAACTTCACTTTATCCGGCAAAGACTCAACTTCAAAACTCAAAAGAACAGACAATGACTCTTCTGTTTCCCCACTCTCGCCACCCTGTTTACGTCGCACCAAACGACGAGCATCACACACACCGGGAATCTTCTCCTTCAGTTGATCCACTTTTACATTTACTGCTACCCCGTATTCACTCCTCTCAATGGCGCCCTTTTCTTAAGAGCGAAACAATTCACAATTCTTTCCCCCATTTGATTAACTCTGAGCGCCTTCTCCCTCTGCCCAACGAAACACAAACAATTATCACTAGACCACTTCTGGTTACCCTCACCGATTCCACTATACCCAACGCTTTTTTCACCCATCTTGAAACCACAAATGGATCAGCCAAAAGGCAAGGATCCACTTTTTCCACAAACTTCACTCCTACTGTCACAGACTCATCTTTATCCTGACCCTCTGCGCAAGCCTCTGGCTCCAAGCACTTCACCACACCTACCACCTCCGATAGGTCACCCTCTTCCATTTATACTCCTGTCTTCAGCTCACTTTGCTTTCATTTCCTACCACTCTTCTTTAACAAACCTTCTCCCCGCCATTTTTTACCGACTCAAACTCACAGTCTTCCTCCCTCTCTCTTAGACCTCCTCTGCCTCTCTTTTTCCCGCCATTCCTCCTCATTCATCCAAGTATACGTCTCCTTATGATAATACTGCATTTCTCCTGACCAATATCTATTTCTTGCCTTCTCAAAGGACTCCATTTCCCCCCTCCTTTCCCTTCCGGCGTCTATTCTATCCTCGGCTTCACAGTCCACAATGACCTCTTCATTGCTCCTTCTGGCGTCTATTCTATCCTCTGGACATCTTGGCCTGCGTCTTCCATCGGAAAAAATGTGGTCCGCCACATAGTCCCCAATCGCCCGACGTCATTCCTGATTACGGACTCCTCCACAAAAAACAGCTTAGTGACGGGTGCTTGGCGAAGAAATATGCCCACCAAAAAGAGTTCGTCTCTCGATGAGTCCGCACTTCATTGAAGTATCCCTGCTGTTGACCAATCACCGACGAAGGGGCGTAGACTTCGGCGACCGAGTTCCGCTTGCCTTGATAGAAAAAAATGGTGTACCCGAACAGCCGAAAAAAACCTTGCCGAAGTCCAAAACAAACAAAAACATCACAAAATGTCATCATAATATATGCAGGAACTGTTCTGAACTGTTTCGGCTGTGAAGCATGCGGACGCCATTAGGCTACAAAAGAGAAAAACAACAACATGCTGGAAATGTTAGGCTATATAACAAGAGAGTATCAATAAGTCAGATGACGCTGGGATTTTGAGGTCAGTCTTATGATACAGAGAATACATTGTGTTCTGGAAAAGGTATGATGACATATATCAACGAACTGGTGAGGGCACTAGAACAGTCTGCAGCACTCGGCCTCACCCTACTAGAATCTGAAGTAAAATGTCTACTGTTTGTTGATGATCTGGTGCTTCTGTCCCCAACCAAGGAGGGCCTACAGCAGCACCTAGATCTTCTGCACAGATTCTGTCAGACCTGGGCCCTGACAGTAAATCTCAGTAAGACAAAAATAATGGTGTTCCAAAAAAGGTCCAGTTGCCAGGACCACAAATACAAATTCCATCTAGAAACCGTTGCCCTAGAGCACACAAAAAACGATACATACCTCATCCTAAACATCAGCGCCACAGGTAACTTCTACAAAGCTGTGAACAATCTGAGAGACAATGTAAGGAGGTCCTTCTATGCCATCAAAAGGAACATAAAATTTGACATACCAATTAGGATCTGGCTAAAAATACTTGAATCAGTTATAGAACCCATTGCCCTTTATGGTTGTGAGGTCTGGGGTCCGCTCACCAACCAAGAATTCACAAAATGGGACAAACACCAAATTGAGACTGCATGCAGAATTCTGCAAGAATATCCTCCGTGTACAACGTAAAACACCAAATAATGCATGCAGAGCAGAAGTAGGCCGATACCCGCTAATGATCAAAATCCAGAAAAGAGCCGTTAAATTCTACAACCACCTAAAAGGAAGCAATTCCCAAACCTTCCATAACAAAGCCATCACCTACAGAGAAATGAACCTGGAGAAGAGCCCCCAAAGCCAGCTGGTCCTAGGGCTCTGTTCACAAACACAAACAGACCCCACAGAGCCCCAGGACAGCAACACAATTAGACCCAACCAAATCATGAGAAAACAAAAAGATAATTACTTGACACATTGGAAAGAATTTACAAAAAAACAGAGCAAACTAGAATGCTATTTGTCCCTAAACAGGGAGTACACAGTGGCAGAATACCTGACCACTGTGACTGACCCAAAATTAAGGACATCTTTAATTATGTACAGACTCAGTGAGCATAGCCTTGCTATTGAGAAAGGCTGCCGAAGGCAGACTTGGCTCTCAAGAGAAGACAGGCTATGTGCACACTGCCCACAAAATGAGGTGGAAACTGAGCTGCACTTCCTAACTTCCTGCCAAATGTATGACCATATTAGAGACATATATTTCCCTCAGATTACACAGACCCACAAATAATTCGAAAACAAATCCAATTTTGATAAACTCCCATATCTATTGGGTGAAATACCACAGTGTGCAATCACATCAGCAAGATTAGTGACCTGTTGCCACAAGAAACCAGTGAAGAACAAACACCATTGTAAATACAACCTATATTTATGTTTATTTATTTTCCCTTTTGTACTTTAACTATTTGCACATCATTACAACACTGTATATAGACATATGACATTTGAAATGTCTTTATTATTTTGGAACTTTTGTGAGTGTAATGTTTACTTTTAATTCTTTAGTGTTTATTTCACTTTTGTTTATTATCTATTTCACTTGCTTTGGCAATGTAAACACATGTTTCCCATGCCAATAAAAGCCCCTTAAATTGAAATTGAATTGAAGAGGGAATGCATTGATTATACTTATTCTCATTCAGGAGCTGAATGTAAATCAAAGATGAGAACGGACTAGGTTTTTGAATCGTTTTTTTTGTGCAATATCTAAGTTCACTGAGTTACGGCAGAGGTAGTTCAGTTTCCACTGTCTAGCTATGGCGCTGTACTGTTGCTTTGGCTTACAACTTTGTGTCATCTCTGATAACACTCTGGCTAATTGGATGTAAATGACGTCACGCCTGGGAGAGAATACGCCCCCTTGCTGCAGAGTGCAGATATGCATCCAGCCCCCCCATCCCTCCCTCTGGTCAACAACACAGCTGCACAGAGAAGCAAAATGGCCGATAGTAAACTAACCGATCTCACAGCGCTTTGCAACCACCAAGAGGTTATGCATGTGTAGTTTACAGCGAAAACTACAGTCGTCCGAAAGGTTATACGTTAACTGAATATGGCTATTATGAACATTTCGCCTTTTGGTGATGTTATTTTTTATTCGGTTTAGCCTTGAAAGCCTCGAACTACCGTTAGATTGCTAAGCTAGCGTTAGCTAACTAGGTCTGCAAGAATTTCATAAAGTACTTTATGTTGTGTGTGATTCCTGAGGTGAGTAACTAAAACATTTCACACTTTGTAACATTATGTTGTTTATTACAGAGTTGTAAAATATGTGTGCTATTGGGTTTTTTCTTACCTTGTTACGTTTCATACGTTATAAGCGACAGCTAGTTAGCGTTAGCCATCTAGCTAGCTACAGAGAACGTCACCGAAGTTTTATCGTAGCTTCTTTGGCCTTGTCAGTCACTTCAGTCCAGAAATGACAGTTGATTGTACAGACAAGTTATGCTATGAAGCAGTATTGTTGTCTAGTGTGTATGCATGAATTATTTGAGAAACTCAATCAATTCAATTAAAAAATTGCACAACTATTTTCGTTAGGCACGGAGTTCTCAGCTAGGTAACTGTACATATGTGTAGCCGATGTAATGTATGGGTATTTTTTATTTATTATATTTTGTATTTGTTGTTATTTTTATGCATGGCGCTTAGCTATGGGAGCTGGTTAGCAAGCCAGTTGTACGTCGTGTTCCCCAGTTACATGGCTTTACCTTTTTGGAGCGGTAGTTAACGACGTCAAAGTCGCTCGCACGAAAGCGCTATCTTACAGCTAGTTTATGTCTATTATTTTGACGATTTAGCTAGCTAGGTTAACACACTTTTGGGTCGTTGCGTGACTTTATTCACGGGGAGTCTGTTTCGTCCGTTTTTCAAGTCCACCGCTACCGGGTGTCCAGCTTGGGGCTTCTCTGTACTCGAGCTCGAGGCTGGAATAGGCCTTTGCAAACGTCAGAGCGAGACCCCCAGTCAAGCTTCTACTAGCTAGCTAGCTGATTTGTATTAAGTGGCACTAGCTAGCATAGCTAATGTAGCTAGCTATTATGGGAATTCTTTTTTTATTAAATGCTGCTTTAGATCCACATATAACATGGTTTAACTAGTCAATAAATAGCTAGTTTTTACTCTAACATTAGATTGTTAGCTAATTATTTTTCTCTGACAAACTTGACTGCTGTCCTTAAATTGTATTTACAGACTAGACTACTACTTCGCAATTTGGACAAGCTCTTGTTCAAATTGCCAAAATGCCTTCCATAGCGCGAACTTGCTTTGTTTTTGTTTCCCATACATACACTCAAAAGACCCCACATTTTCAGCTTACTAGCGTTTTCAGTGGAGCGCTTTTGTAAAGCTGAGTCAAACGGGGGTCTAAAACTAAATGCCACCCCGTGACACCTGACCTATCTAGCCAACTAGCTCGCTCTATCCTGCACACACTCACCTTCTCGCCATATCTACTAGCTCGCTAGGCCTTGGCCTACGTGATAATTACATATTTCTACTAGCAAACGGGTTCTCTTTTATCGACCAGTCAGGTACTGCCCAGTCTTACATTGCCTCTCTGTTGGTGTGCATGTGTTGCATGTTGGTTGGAGTTGTAATCGTTTGCTTTCAGATGAATAATTCAGGGTGGCTACCACAGACTTTTGCCAAGGTTGTCTGCTTATTACTATAGTTCTGACATTAACTAATTGTGTAAGAGTTCATTTTGATAAACTGTTGATAAAACGTTTTTAGGCAAGTTGCAGAAAATGTATTTAACTCGATGTTGATTCCTATTGCCCAATAGCAATGCCCACATCCATTTAAATGTGTTCCAGATAGGAGAATCAGGAAAGGGAACAGCCGTTCATGGAAGACAAGAAAAAGAAGAAAGAGGATAAAAAGAAAAGGGAAGCTTCCCAGAAGGTACATGATATAATATCAACTTTTCATCTGGAAATTAGGCCTACATAATTCAGAGTGCTCTGGTATGTTACTCAAAACAGAATTATTTGATCCAGTTCCATGGCCCATTGAAAGTCAGAGCCACACTGTTCCGGCTGTGTTCTAGTTGAAGTCGTGACGGCAATAATTATTTACTTGGCCTGCACTCCATAGGTGCTTGTGGTATTAGCGCTTGACATTCATTACGATAATCTGTGGGCTGTTTCATGGCACTGACAGTCTTCTGTACTTTCAGGTGACTGAACAAAAAGTCAAAGGTATGTTTTTGTTGTATGTAGTCCTGTATATACAGCATTTGTAACACCCCTTCCTTTCATCAACCAAGATAATGATGAGAGGAAATATTCAAGTTAAATTATGTAGCATAGCATTATGATTAGGATGCATTCCAATGTTGAGCAGCTTTGACTTTATTGACTTGGTTCATTCTTTTCATTTTCCTTAAGTGCCAGAATCAACTAAGCCCTCCTCCACGCAGTCACTAGCCACTCCTGGCTCTGTGTCTCCCAGCCCTGGCCCCGCTCCACCATCGTCCCCCTGCCCTGCAGCTGGGTTCGTTGTTCCTCCGGGCGGGAACAATGCAAACCGGACGGCTGTGGCCAACGGACAGCCCCCCACCGGAACTCAGCGCTACATGCCCAGAGAGGTGCCCCCACGATTCCGCTGCCAGCAGGACCACAAAGTGCTTCTGAAGAGGGGCCAGCCACCACTGTCCTGCATGCTGCTGGGGGGAGGCAGCGGTAGGGGAGACACCCCCCCCCTTTCACAGGGAGAGGCCCCCAATGCAACCACATCTGGAGCCACAGGTGGGTCAACATTGAATTGAAAAAATGTGGTTTGGATCTGAAGTCGGCAGCAGAGTGAATATTCGTCCAAGTGTAATTAACATGCTGTTTTAAACCAAACACGGTCCTCAAGTTAACAAAGTATGTTTGCTCATTTTCTACAGATCCCAATCTGGGTTCACCTTCTCCTTCACCCCCTCACTCCTCACCCTCATCTTCAGTCGCTGCTTCTTCTACTTCAACTTATGCAAATTCCACATGGGGGGTGGGCTCTGGCAGCCAGCACCCCTCTCAGGGCTGGGAGAAGGTGATAGTGGATGGGAGTGACCTTGAGGAGTGGCCCAGCATTGTGGGTGGGGGCAGAGCGGGTACCGAGGGAGCAGAGCAGAATGGCCCCAACAACATCAGTGCCTCACGGAGTGACAAATGCACCCAACAGCAGCTGAGGCCAGGAGGAGCAGGAGCTGGGAGTTCAGACAGTCCCTCCCCACCCCACTCCTCCCCCTCGTCACTCACTGAATGTGTCCTGTCTGGTGTCGTGTGGGGCTCTTCCAGTCAGCCTGGAATGGGAGGGGCCGCGGCAGCAACAGCAGAGGGGCCAGTGCTCTACAATTCCAAAGTCTCCTCTCTTCCTGGGACTCAGGAGAGCCCTCTTAGTGTGAACAGTGGGATTCCTGGTGCCAACTTCAACCCTAATGCCAACCCTTCAGCCTGGCCTGCCCTTGTGCAGGATGGAACGACAGGGGTTGGTGCAGCTACCACCGAAGCTGTGCCCTCATCCATGACAACCTCCTTCTCTGCCAGTACCACACATACTCATCCACTCTCCTCTGTGAATCAAGCTATCCATCAGCACCAACTCCATGAAATGCCTGGCAGGGATGGAGAGCATCTTCATGGGGATTGGGGGGGCTTGGGGCCGGAGCTCGGAGCAGGACCAAATCAAGGAGGCAGAGATCTTGTGGACAGTGGGGTTGTTGGAGGGAGCGGGAATCTCTCTGCCTCTTCTTCCTCTTCATGGAGAGCCTTGCCTCCCTCCTCCTCTAACCTCAACACAGGTGCCTCTAAGACTGACGGGTGGGACAGAGAAGGGGGAGATGCAGCTCAGGGGCAGGAGGCAAACGTGTGGGACTTCGGCAGCCAAGGTGAGAAAGCAGGGTTGGCAGGAGATGAGGCATGGGTCAGGGGAAATGATGTTGGCTCAAATACCCCAGTGGTATCTCAGGGAGCATGGGATGGGGGTACAGAGGAGGGTTGGGGTGGTACACAGGGGTCGACAGGTGTCAGGGGTTCCAGCAACCCAGCAATAGGAAGTAGCGGTGGAGGCGGGAGCAGCAAGAGCAGCAGCAGTGGAGGTAGCGGAGGCGGTGGTGGCGGCATATCTCAGGACTCTGCCTCACCAACGTTTGCTACTATGACAAGAGCTTGGGACAATCAGAAAGGGGTTGATGCTGACGACGGAGTGGTGGGGGAATGGACAGGCCAAGGTGGCAGAAGAAGTGGAGGCCCCTCATCCTCCAGTGGAGGAGGGTCCAGGGCTGGGAGTCACAATCGGCACCAGGAGCATTCCCGCCACCGATCCAGCAACCCACCCCCCAACCCTGAAGTGGCCTTACAGAGCATGCTCAGCCGGCCGGACCTGGATCCCAGGGTGCTGTCCAACACCGGATGGGGGCAGACCCAGGTACAGCAGAATGTGGCCTGGGACCTGGATACAGGAGCAGCCAGTCGAAGTGAGGGAAGCAGTTCCCCTGCATTTCCATCTCAAGCCGTGAATTCTACTGGTCGGGCTTCTACTTACCCCGCAAGCAACAGCGCAATTACTGATCCATCTGCTGGGGCCCACATGCCTACTATGAACACTGGTCCTGGCCCTGTACCTTCAAGGGGTGGCTGGGATGACGAGCCAACCTGTGCTCCACCATCCAACATGCAGAATTCTGCTGCCTCTAGGACGCCAGTGGAAGATATTGATGGCAGCCAGGGAAAGACGAGTGGAGGCTGGGGCGACATCAGTACTTCAAAGAGCCAAGACAAAGGCTGGGGCAATGAGGAGCAGGAGGGGAGGGACCGCAGAGGGGGCGGTGGAAGTAACTGGAGAGATTTTGGAGAACAGGGTGGCGGAAGAGGGAGTGGCTGGGGAGGTGGTCAGGAGGAGAAAGGGACTGCAGGGGGTTGGAAAGAGATGGGTAGGGAGGGATGGGGACAAAGAGGGGGAGGGGGAGGCGACTGGACGCAGCGTGAACCCAAGACAGTCAGTGGAGGCTGGGGGGAAGGGAGGGGCAGAGGTGGAGGCAACACGGACAAGGGGTCTTGGGGTAACCTAGATGAGGGAGGCCCACAGAGGGGTTGGGGAGGTGGAGGTGACATGGGTGGCAAACCGCACCAGGACTGGAGCATGAAGCCGCATTCAGCACAGATACCAAACAGCCAAGCGGCAACACTGAAAGCCCCAAATCAACAGCAACACCAATCACAGACCCAACAGCCACCAGGAGGCTTAGGCAGGTCAGGAGGTCCTCCCACCCAGAATCAGAACCAAAGCTCAGGCTGGACTGCTGGCCCCATCCCTCAGATCCCCGTTGGGCCTGCTGAGGCTCCTGAGCCCAGCGGTTGGGAGGAGCCCTCCCCTCAGTCCATCAGCCGCAAGATGGAGATTGACGATGGCACTTCTGCCTGGGGCGATCCCACCTGCTACAACAGTAAGAATGTGAACCTGTGGGATAAAAACAGTGCCCCCTCTGGTCAGCCACCGCCACTTCAAGGCCATGCTCAACAGGGTCCACCAACATCCGTACAACAGCCACCACCAAGGAGACAGCCTGGGATCCCAGCTAACCGGGACTCAAACCCTGGCAATGAACCTGGAATGGGTAAGAGATGCCAGATTTTTCCTTCAATGGCCAAAAATGTGAATATCCGGCAGATTTTCTTAATCTGGTATTCTCTGTATTACTAGGCCCAGGTATGTGGGGAGGGGGTGGCAACCTCGCTGGACAATCTGTGGATAATGGCACCGCTTCCTGGGGGCAGACTTCTGATGCACCATCTGGCTGGGGAGACCCAGACGACTCAAGCAAAGCCGCTGGTTGGGGAAACCCCTCATCCAAATCTGGTGAGACACTTCAATGAGTTTTCATTGTAAGGCAAACGTGTTGTTGGTTGTTGCTCCTTAGGACATTGCATGACCCCCCTATGCATGTCCCATAGGCTCAAAGTCAGTGCAAGAGAGCTGGGGCAAAGGAGAGGGCCCTGTTCCAGCCTCTCGACACTCCAGCTGGGATGAGGAGGAGGACGTTGGTGGAGTTTGGAACAGCACAGGCTCCCAGGGCAGCAGCAACTACAACTCTGGTGGCTGGGGGCAAGGCCCCGGGGGAAGGCGAGGCAACCTCAAGGTATGTTGTGATTAGGGTCTGCTTGCTCAATTTTGTTTTTATGTCCTAATCTGTTGATCTATGAAAGATATCTTTCTGATTGAGGGATTATGTTTCGCTACATTGTGTGTTTGTTCCTTAAAGGGTGGAGGTGGAGACCACTGGATGAACCCCATGACACGACAATTCCAAAATATGGGACTCATGGTAAGCCCTTTTATGTCTCGGAAGAAAGGATGGTGATGATGCATTTTATCTGTTGAAGGGTAGGTAGCATAAACATAACCACATGTAACATATGGATTTGCATTAGAATACGCATCAAAAGTCCCAATGCAAAGTTTCACCTCAGTTTTTCTGTTTTTCAAGTTATTACATAAAACTGATCAGAATGCCGAAGTCATGCCGGAAAAAACATTTGAGGGGTGTGACATAATATGGAGGACCCGGCAAGGCAGCCTATTCCCTATAATGCAAACCTTCTGCCTATTGGCTACTTAGCTTATTCCAGCCTGTGTCGTTTTGTGCTCTTGTTGGAAGCAATCACTCTTCTATTGCTGACTACAAATGATCTATAACTGGGCTAATAACTCACTAACTAGCAAAGGATATGAACAAAATGTGGCAACATGCAGCTCTCGCTTGGATCTCAAAACAAGCCCATCTACTCATGACCGCTCATGCTGTAAACACAGTCCAGTTCAAAGTAAATGGCACAGATCTATATATGGCAATGGTCTATTTGCCTATAGAGCTACTGCAGTTCTGATTTATGTCGCACTGGTACGGGCTGAGTAGTGCGTGTCAATGCAATAGAATTCTACTCCAATGCGTTCTGCCTACAACAAAATCTCTTACATAGTTCGTTTTTGTTTTGGTATGTTGCATTGAAGCGGCTACTATTGCGTTGATTCGATCACAATTGCCACAGTAAAGGCAACATTAACCAATTAAAAACAGTACTGTAGCAATCAGGTTTGTGCAGTAAGCTATAGGCCCAATACATTATCACCACATATTAGCTTCGCTTGAATTGCCCTGCCATTGCATTGTTGTTTGGGACATTTTTGAGGTAGGCTGTATGAGCACACCGGTAATAGATCCGTTGTTGTATTACTTGAGGCACAGCTGAGTGAGCATACATTTAAATAATTAGCATTGACATTTTATTTTACTGGGCTGATGGTGCCTGCATCTGATGGTCAGTCTCAGCGGAGGGAGTGAGCAGCAGACTGAGGGTCCGCCGCTCAACGTCCCTCCGCTCTCCATTTCCTCCACTGACACTGACCAAAAAGGGACACCGTCTTCCAGCTGATGGCGAAACTGGAGTCGCACCGCATAATTGCACAAATTCATGTTACTCCTATGAACAGAGTGAAATATTCCTCGATATTAAAAACAACCTAAGCCGCTAAAAATAACGCAAGCCTACAGATACTTTCCTACTCATCCATTACTGCTGCAGTGCTTGTTGTAGAGCTGAGTGGAAATGGGAAGAACGCTCATTTTATGGCTTGTAAAAGTGTTGAATACAAAGTGTTGACAGCGCTGAGGTAAGAACTTAAATATGAACTCACTCATAAAAACAATCTCTTTTGCTGTATTCGTTGAGTCTCTCGCTAGTCATGGTTTTAAACGTTTTGAAATCTCACAGTATCAACTTTGCTGTAGTTTCCTTTTATGCCTGCTACGTTACTGTAGACACGGTCATCTGAGCCATCCGATTGGCCAGCGGTAGGCCTATAGTGCACTTGATTTGCTCTCTGGGCCCGCCGGGAAGGCTGAGTTTGTACCTTCAGACACATGAAATGGTTCAAAATGGCAACCGTTTGCCTACCCGGCGCGCTGACCAGCTGAATCGGGTGCACCTACCACCAACAGCCCGAGACGAAAAAACAAAACAAAAAAAAGGAACACAACGCTTTATCGTTGGGTCTTTTACAGAAATGTTTGGCGATCGACTAGTAATGCCTTGGCGATCGACCGGTTGGTGACCACTGCTCTAGAAAGTTGAGTGAAGTTCAGTCTCGTGCTTCTCTCTGTGGGCTGATATTTCTGCGCAGCAGTCCCGGGGGAGCTGTGCTGCAGTCTTGGAGGGAACATTGGTTAGCACTGCTTGAGTCAGCCAGTTGCTGTCAACACCTAGCTTACAGCTACATTAAAGTAAACCAAAGTTTTGGAAATACATAATGCCATCTAACCAGTTATCAAGTAATGTTAGCAGTATATGCAGTTCATAGCAAGCCAGTTTAAAAAGTTAGTAATTTTAGCCTGCTAGCTAGCCTAGCCGGCTAACTAGCCTAGCTAGCCAATCACCACGGCCGACATGGCTAAGTAGTAAGCCAGAGAACAACTAGTCTAGCACGGGGAGGAACCCACAGTACATGACAAAAAAGCCAGAGTGGAGACTTAACAGTTGACGGCTGAGTTAGCTATCAAAGAGACAAGGAGAGGACTTCAGAGGGAGAGTCCGCTAGCTAATCGAATAGCGATATAGTGAGGTAAATCTACATTGAATTTACACGGTTTATCTCATCACTGCTGACACTATGTACCGGTAGGAAATAGAGCAGAGATCATCAACTAGATTCAGCCGCGGGATGATTTATTTAATTTTTTTCTTGAGTGGATGGTCGGGGGGCCGGAACATAATTACAAATAATTTGTAGACTGCAAATTGACCACGATAAGCCCAAACCGATATAATGTTTGACTAAAACATAATCATTTCAAACCGTGCTTACATTTTTATACGATCACGTGTCTCTTTATTATGCGTGGGAATACTTGAACAGATTTCCAATTTTTTAAATCATTTGGAACTGTTTTACTGGTATTTTTTGTCTTATGTCCAACAATGAACAATACAAATATATATATATATATATATATATATATATATATATATATATATATATATATATATATATATATATATATATATATATATATATTTTTTTTTTATATATATATATATATATATATATAATATAACAAAAGTGGACACACCTACTCATTCAAGGGTTTTTCTTTATTTTTACTATTTTTTACATTGTAGAATAATAGTGAAGACATCAAAATTATGAAATAACACATATGGAATCATGTAGTAAACAAATGTTAAACAAATCAAAATATATTTGAGATTCTTCAAATAGCCACCCTTTGCCTTTGACAGCTTTGCACACTCTTGGCATTCTCTCAAGCAGTTTCACCTGGAATGCTTTTCCAACAGTTTTGAAGGAGTTCCCACATATGCTGAGCACTTGTTGGCTGCTTTTCCTTCACTCTGCGGTCCAACTCATACCAAACCATCTCAATTGGGTTGATGTCGGGTGATTGTGGAGGCCAGGTCATCTGATGCAGCACTCCATCACTCTCCTTCTTGGTAAAATAGCCCTTACACAGCCTGGAGGTGTGTTGGGTCATTGTCCTGTTGAAAAACAAATGATAGTCCCACTAAGCCCAAACCAGATGGGATGGCGTATCGCTGCGGAATGATGTGGTAGCCATGCTGGTTAAGCGTGCCTTGAATTCTAAATAAATCACAGTGTTACCAGCAAAGCACCCCCACAACATAACACCAGGGAAATACACATGCAGAGATCATCCGTTCACCCACATTGCGTCTCACAAAGACACGGTGGTTGGAACCAAAAATCTCAAATTTGGACTCCAGACCGAAGGACCCATTTCCACCGGTGTAATGTCCATTGCTCGTGTTTCTTGGCCCAAGCAGGTCTCTTCTTCTTATTTGTGTCCTTTAGTAGTGGTTTCTTTGCAGCAATTCGACCAGGAAGGCCTCATTCACACAGTCTCCTTTGAACAGTTGATGTGTATGTTACTTGAACACTGAAGCATTTGTTTTGGCTGCAATTTCTGAGGCTGGTAACTCTAATTAACTTATCCTCTGCAGCAGAGGTAACTCTGGGTCTTCCATTCCTGTAGCGGTCCTCATGAGAGCCAGTTTTATCATAGCGCTTGATGGTTTTTGCGACTGCATTTGAAGAAACGTTCAAAGTTCATAATTTTCCGTATTGACTGACCTTCATGTCTTAAAATAATGGACTGTCGTTTCTCTTTGCTTATTTGAGCTGTTCTTGCCAAAATATGGACTTAGTCTTTTACCAAATAGAGCTATCTTCTGTATACCCCCCTACCTTGTCACAACACAGCTGATTGGCTCAAACGCATTAAGAAGGAAAAAATTCCACAAATGAACTTTTAAGAAGGCACACCTGTTAATTGAAATGCATTACAGGTGACTACCTCGTGAAGCTGGTTGAGAGAATGCCAAGAGTGTGCAAAGCTGTCATCAAGGCAAAGGGTGGCTATTTGAAGAATCTCAAATATAAAACACTTTTTTTGTTAATACATGATTCCAGATGTGTTATTTCATAGTTTTGATGTCTTCACTATTATTCTACAATGTAGAAAATAAAGAAAAACCCTTGAATGAGTAGGTGTCCAAACTTTTGACTGGTACTGTGTGTGTGTGTGTGTATATTTCTCAGCAAAAAAAGAAACGTCCTCACTCTGTCAACTGCGTTTATTTTGTAAATATGTGTATGAACATAACAAGATTCAACGACTGAGACATAAACTGAACAAGTTCCACAGACATATGACTAACAGAAATGGAATAATGTGTCCCTGAACAAAGGGGGGGGGGGGGGTCAAAATCAAAAGTAACAGTCAGCATCTGGTGTGGCCACCAGCTGCATTAAGTACTGCAGTGCATCTCCTCCTCATGGACTGCACCAGATTTTGCCAGTTTTTGCTGTGAGATGTTTTTTTATTTTTTTATTTTTTTGGCATTTTGTTTATTTTATTTGTTTTTTTTTTAATCTTTATTTATTTTGTAAAAAAATTTTTTTGGGGGGGAATGGATCGGCTTAATATTGCATCTTCTATCAATGTAATTGTCTGCATCACTTCCAATCCCCCATGTTGCTGTGAGATGTTACCCCACTCTTCCACCAAGGCACCTGCAAGTTCCCTGACATTTCTGGGGGGAATGGCCCTAGCCCTCACCCTCCGATCCAACAGGTCCCAGACGTGCTCAATGAAATTGAGATCCGGGCTCTTCGCTGGCCATGGCAGAACACTGACATTCCTGTCTTGCAGGAAATCACGCACAGAACAAGCAGTATGGCTGGTGGCATTGTCATGCTGGAGGGTCATGTCAGGATGAGCCTGCAGGAAGGGTACCACATGAGGGAGGAGGATGTCATCCCTGTAACGCACAGCGTTGAGATTGCCTGCAATGACAACAAGCTCAGTCCGATGATGCTGTGACACACGGCCCCAGACCATGACTGACCCTCCACCTCCAAATCGATCCCGCTCCAGAGTACAGGCCTCGGTGTAACACTCATTCATTCGACGATAAATGCGAATCCGACCATCACCCCTGGTGAGACAAAATCGTGACTTGTCAGTGAAGAGCACTTTTTGCCAGTCATGTCTGGTCCAGCGACGGTGGGTTTGTGCCCATGGGTGACGTTGTTGCTAGTGATGTCTGGTGAGGATCTCCCTCACAACAGGCCTACAAGCCCTCAGTCCAGCCTCTCTTAGCCAATTGCGGACAGTCTGAGCACTGATGGAGGGATTGTGCGTTCCTGGTGTAACTCGGGCAGTTGTTGTTGCCATCCTGTACCTGTCCCACAGGTGTGATGTTCTGATGTACCGATCCTGTGCAGGTGGTGTTACACGTGGTCTGCCGCTGCGGGGGCGGCCAGCGGTCCGCCCGGCTCCCCTGTGGCGGGGTCTTGGGCGTCTCTCGGTAAGGAAGTTGGATGTTTTGGTCCTCGCCACATCTGCAGTCCTCACGCCTCCTTGCAGCACGACGAAGAGGAGGCATCTTTCTTTTGGTGTTTTTCAGAGTTCGTAGAAAGGCCTCTTTAGTGTCCTAAGTTTTCTTAACTGTGACCATAATTGCCTCTGTCTGTAAGCTGTTAGTGTCTTAACGATTGTTCCACAGGTGCATGTTCATTAATTGTTTATGGCTCATTGAACAATCATGGGAAACAGTGTTTAAACCCTTTACAGGGGAACCCTGAAATGGAGCTAGCAGGCTTCACAAATAACACTCGGCACAGCACCTGGTTTCAGTCAGTCTTATTCCGAATCCTGCCTTCCACTGGTTATACTAAGCCATCGAAGTCCTCCGGGGTGAAATGAGCACCGCATACAGTAGATTCCCATATTCCACCAAACACACAGGAGGAGAGGCGTTGCAGTTTTTTGCATGAATTTATGCGTTTTCTTCTTCGTGGATGTACTTAGTATCTCACCATGGTTTGGAATGTAATTACATGCTAGCATAGCTAGTAGCTAACATTAGCCAGCTGGAACTAGCTAGGTAGCACCGATTCTCCATATGATGTTGAGAAATGGGTAGTTCCGAAGATATATACTTAAATAAGTTAATAAATATGTTTTAAAAGCTAAAACATAACCATGTTTGTAGTTATAGTTAACCAGATCGTGACTACAACTAAGTTACTAAGTCTTTGACCACACTGTTGTTACTTTGGTGAGTAAAAACTCATGCTTCCTACTCTTTTTTTAATAGGGCGAGGACTTGAGTCTTGATAAAAAGCTGGAAGGAGATAAGAGAGGGATGAACGACTACAACGGTGAAATGCGGAGAGGAGGAAGAGGTGGAGGAGGCTACCGTATGCCCAGTTCCAAAGACATGGGGCCTGGAGACATGGGGCCTTACAGTGACAAGGTAAGAGAGTCATACTCCTGTCAAAGGGTTCAAGGTGTCCTTGAAGCTGTGCTAAGCAATGTTTGCATGGTCCGTCGATTGGCCTAGGTGGAGGAGGCTAGACATGTTGACGTTATCATTAGCTAGCCAGCTAACATCAACTAGCTTTTTCTGTCAACTAACTTTATAGATATTTTCCTTTTATCAGCTCTCACTGTTCCTTTTTGTAATTTCATATTTAACTGTACTCTTCTGTATATCCATTATTCCAGATGGGTGGTCATGGTGTATTTGGTGGCAGCGGTGGGATGCCTCGGGGAATGCACCAGCCTGGGATGCATCCCATGAACCCCTCCCAAGGGTTACGCGGACAAGTGCCTCATCAATTCTTGTCTGCTCAGGTGCGTTACCTGTGTACCTCATGAATATTAATGTTGTTTATTTTGAAAGTTGTTCCACGTTGGGTATGAGCAAGTGCTCTAACAGTCAAGAACAATATTTTCTAGCTTGTCCTTCTTAGATCACCATTTTTGGAATATTGGCCAGGTTGTCTATCAAAACTCTGCATTCTATATCCAAGAGAGCATTTTTCTTTATCCAGTGTCCACAATGTTGATGCTTAATTTTTTTATTTCACGTTGCAGGTGCCAGGCCCTATGCTAAAGCAGGTTCCCTCTCCTGGCAGCAGTGTTGGAGGAGTTGGAGGTGTCGGCGGAGGGGTGTTCCCACCTCAGCTCTCCCCACAGCAACTTGCCGTGCTTAGTAACATTTACCCCCATGTGCAGCAGTTCCACCTGGTAAATATAGTCTCTGCCTCGGTGTTGTGATTCAGGCTGTCTGTGCAATCAGCACCATTTATCACAATTTTCCAAATTGCTCAGTAATTCCTTCTGACTTTAATGAATCTTGATTGGATATCAAGTAATTGCCACTGTAAAACGGCTACCACACTGTCTCTCTCAGTGGAATAGAATAGTCAAACTACTTACAATGCCTGCCAACCCCCATACCTTCCTCCACCCCCCAGGCTTGTCAGCTCCTCCTGCAGCAGCAGCAGCAACAGCAGCAGCAGCTTATGCAGAACCAGAGGAAGTTCCCCCAGCCCCAGCCTATACGCCAGCAGCCTGATCCACAGCAGGTACTGAACGTCCCATAGTAGTGTAGGGCCTTATCACTATACACATAGCAGTTCAGACTAATTTAAATATTAGATGCAATAGTTGTGCTAGACTTTCAGCATGTAGTAGCTTGCTAACCAGCTTGTCTTTAGTCTCTTGATGCAGTGTTTTGTTTGTGTATGTAGTTTTCAATCTTTTCTCTTTCCCTATGTCTCCATAGCTGGCTAGAATCATGGCTATTCTGCAACAACAGAGACAGCAACAACAGGGAGTGGTAGGCGGCGGCAGTGGGAGCTCTAAACTGTCCCCATCTCATCTTGGAGGGGCACCAAAACAGCCGATGGCAGACTCCATGCCCCACCCTGGTATGGGTGGGCCCTTGTCAGATCTTCATGCCAAAACACAGGGGATGTACTCTGGTAAGTTGCTTAGGTTTGGGCTTCGTTATTATCTCTCCAACATCTCAGTCCAATCTCTCAGTTTAGAGCAGTCTGCTCAGTATGAGGTCAAAGGCAAGGCATCACTAAATCATATCCAACTAATTTGTGTAAACAGTAGCTCATATATCACTGTTGCCGTGATGAAAGTCTTTCATTGAAATCACCTAGTCCCTATTCCGTGGTGTTCGATTTCAGGGGGATTACACTGGCCCAAGTTTTATCAACACAGCCATCACCTTTGCTCATGACTGCATTGAATGAACCATCAGGCTGTGACATCTGACCATGTTTTTTCCCGGTATCTCAGGGCTTGCTCCCGGAGGCAATCTGTCTGGGCTGGAGCTGGGCTCCATGGTGGGGGGGGTGAAGGATGGAGGAGGAGGGCAGCAGTCCCGCTTCAAATGGATGATGGAGGGTCACTCTCCGGCCCCCTCTCCCCCAGATACATCCCAACACAAGAATGGTGAGTCATTAAAATCCAATGGCTTGCTATTGAGATACTATTGACATGAATAATCATACCAATATAAAGCCATAAAAGGAAATGACATGTCAAACTGACCAAAATGATTTGTATTTCTGTTTTTGTCTTGTGTGCTATTGCAGGTCCTTTACCCATGCCCATGAAAGTTCGAGGGGGCTCCCCATATTCACAGTATGAGTTGCTTGGGGTTGATGGTTTGGGAATGCCCCCTCAGGGCCCCTCTGACAACTGGCACCGTACCCCTGGAAGCAAGATGGGCACCATGACTGGGACATCCAGCTGGCCCCCAGGTAACTTGCTTTCAGTACCCCAAGTGCCCAATGCACAATTTAAATGCACATATGAAACATTGCAGTAGCAAAGAATGTCAATATTGCCAAGCTCACTAGTCTTTCCTGTGGTTTCTGCGGTGACAGAGTTCCAGCCCGGAGTGCCCTGGAAAGGAATCCAGAGTGCCGACCCGGAGTCTGACCCTTACATGACCCCTAGCAGTGTGCTGGGCTCCCCTGGACCCTCCAGCCTCAGCGACTCTGACCACCAGTTACTGCGAGACAACACAGGTACTCACTGTGTAATCACTGCTTCTGTATAAGTATTGAATGAGATTAAACCTATTGGCACACCTAGGGCTGTTGCGGTGAATGTATTACCGCCACACCGGCGGTCATGAAGGCAGTCAAATTCCACGTGACCGTTTAGTCACGGTAATTAGGCTTCACCAAGCTCTGATGCTGCTGATGGTCATTAGTAGCCTACCAAACTTGCTAATTACCTGGTACTCAGCACTCTATTGTCCCTGGAATCACTCTGACATCAATGCAAATAATTTCGAAAATCTAATCAAACACTTCATGAGAGCCCATGAGCTCATGTTGCGCAACATTTCAATTGGCTATGCAATTGCGTGAGAAAATAGAGGAGGATCAGCTTTCTATAGGTTAGGCCTACTATATTTATTTCTCAACTTTCCAAATATTACGCACATTGCTTATATTTACAACAGGAGTATAGCCTACCTGGCTGGCATGAAAATAAACCACGGGGAAAAGCATCCTCCATTCGCTATTTAAGTGCATAGATGACATGTATTATTTCTCGCTGCCCCTGTTTCGATACAGGTGTATGATAATGGTCCATTCTAAATCAAAACGAATTTCACAAATTATATGATTTATTATATGTAAAGACAAGATTAAATCAAGAATAGTCTGATGGGTGACAATATTAGCCTATCACTTGTGAATTATATATTATCACCTGTGAATGATAAGTGAATGCCCAGCATAAACAATGCCTTTTTTTTGCGACTTTTTCTAATCATAGTCGCACACCTCATGTAGCCTAGCTCATAGGCCTATATGTTTTAATAAGGTTTGTATCACAACTAAAGTTGCCAAATAACTTCTTTAAAATTAAGCACATTAATCCGCTTTACAAGGGGTGTAGAGCCTAACTGGCATACATAAGCAGCACGTGAGTTTCAAGATTGGGGAAGATAATTTTCCTCATAAAAATGCACCTTTTTATAATACAAGCATTACATAAATAATTGCATTTGCGGTCATTTTTGATAATGGTGTTTTTCCGCTATAGAATAGGTAGACTTTTGTACTATTGGGGATAGTAGATTGACATAGGCTAGTGCTTTTGGTGTTTGTTAGGCCTACTCATCTTGTTGGCTGACGAAAAGTAAATGAATATCTTCCAAGATCTTAAATATGCACCTCGAATTGGATAAGGATGCACGTGAAAGGCGCCCCCAATATGTCTGTCTTCACTTGTAGCCTGCAGAGAAGGACCCGATCATGTGATGTAATACGCAGCAATCTTCGGGAGAAGTGCACAACGCCACTGGCCGCAAAACAGATTAGGGATGCCATTACGGCCACACAAAGGGATGGAAATTCAAGGTATTATCAAGTGCTTGTCAAATTGTAAATGAGTGATCGATGTAGTGTGTATAGCCTGCGCAAAAAACCAAGCAGAGCTCATGCCGTTTCAAGTGATTTTTCAAATCATCATTAGTCGCTGGCCATGCAGCCTTACAATGTGTGGGGCACCTAAACATAAAGCTCCAACGCTTGTAGGACAACTAAAGTTACGTTAATAACTTAAGCATAGAGGAATACTCTATTTCTTTGCTAACCGCTCAACACAGGTGAATAGAATGTGCGCACTCAAATCGGTTGGAGAAAATATTCTTATTTATTCAGCTTTGTTAATGTATTATTCGTGATTTCATAAAATAATGAGGAATTTGGGTAAATCTTGTCTGCTAAATTAACTAGTGTAGCATAGCATTTGGCATAGCAGATCAGGACCTAACATAAGGACAACTCAGAGTATGCTATTGTTTCTGAAATAGACTAATTATTCATATCATGCTTCTTAGACTGACTAAAATAAGTAATGAAATTGTGACGGTGTAGGCAATATTACATGGATCTATTAGACTTTTTAAAATGTAGATATTCCAAAGGTCTGCATCAGTGGCTTGTAGGCTGTGTGTGGAAGCCAGGAGATGCTAAATGTGCTTATGTTAATTAACTGTCAATTACTGTGAGACCGACAGTTAATTGCTTGGTAATCACTGACTGACTAAATTTCGTGACCGCCACAGCCCTAGGCACGCCATATGTTGTATTGCAGTATTTCTTGACACATTCTCTCTCGCTCGCTCGCTCGCTCACAGGGCCAAACCCCTCCCTCAACACCTTGCTGCCTTCACCAGGTGCCTGGCCCTACAGTGCCTCAGACAGCCCCCTTGGCAATGCACACAGCACAGGTAGCGGCACTCTCTAATATATGAACAGCTTTAAAGTCTCATGTTTGAAAGAATGAGCTTCTAACCAAAGCTCTGTAAATTGATAATATATAAAAATTAGCTATATTTCCCTTGGTCATTTATTTGGTATGTTGAAAGTTGTGCTTGTTTCCTCAGCAAAGTACTCTGAGTACAAACCCAGCTGGCCCCCAGAGCCCATTGGACACAACAAGCCGTGGAAGACCAATCGCGTCAGCTCCCAGCTGCCACGCCCCCCTCCTGGACTGACCAGTCAGAAACAGGCCTTAACATCCCCATGGGGCAGCGGAGCCCCACGGTTGGCCAGGGGCTGGGGAGAGGGCGGAGCCAGTCAGGATTCAAGATTTGGGACAGGTAATATTATATCTCTGGAACAACCCTGTAGCGATTTTTATGTTTCCTGGCCAACTTGATACGGAACCATTTATAGCTGTTGGTTTTCAGAACTCATTGTAGTAAGATATTTATTAGATACCCATGTGTACACTCACTGGCTTTACAACAGAAAAAAGATTCAAAGAGTACCCTTTGTTTCTGACTGCCCTCTCTCCTCCGTAGGCTCAGCGTGGAGTGATGGTGTGGCCTCCAGAGGCAGCTGCTGGCTGCTGCTCAGCAACCTCACCCCTCAGGTACAGACAGGGAGAGAATTGATAAAGATGTTAGCACTAGCACCAATGAGTAGAAGGATGAGGGGGGGAAAGGGGGCCCGGGGATTATGTTATGGGTGATTCAGAATTTTATGTTTTCTGACCCATCATCGAAGCGGAATTTATCACAGCTGTTAAACAAAATGGCCATTGAGAGAGGTGGGCATGAATTTGAATACATTAAATAATAATTTCTTGTTCATCAGCATTCTCCTTTGGTGTATCTTATGCAAATGAGCTGGTATCATGCGTGACCCAAGTGTTATTGGATTGTGAAGTTGGCTGATCCATTTAATCAATTAAGGATTGCATGAATGGCTTTGGCATGAAAGGGCTGCTCAGGGAAAAACAGGATGGAAAATGTTTAATTCTACTGCCCGCCCTTTTACAGTCTCACACTTGCCCACCACAGACACACTGGTATCTCATTTTAAGTTTTCCGTTCCCGTACAGATAGATGGCTCCACACTACGGACTATCTGTATGCAGCACGGCCCCCTGCTGACCTTTCACCTCGGCCTGACTCAGGGCAGCGCCCTGATTCGCTACAGCACCCGTCAGGAAGCAGCAAAGGCCCAGAGTGCACTGCACATGTAGGCTACTACCCCTCGACACACTAACACACACCGGGCTGCTGCCTAGTGTCATGCTTAACGCCTTTAATAAAAGATGTACAAATGTGCTGAAATGTAATCTCCATGCAGCATGTTTTCAAAAGTAGTAATTGCTCGATTTTATCATTGCAATGATTAATATATTTGTTGCAGTCTTGAGCATTTTTTCATTTACGCACACAAAGTACTTTCTTTTTAAAAACAAGTCTTCTCAGATTATAATGCTGAATCAGAGCCTGATGACCATTCAGTTAATGTAAAATGTCTACTACTTCACCTGTTTACTAAAGGACACTAGACTAAGCCAATGGCCCTATTTTTGTTTTCTCCAGGTGCGTTCTGGGTAACACCACAATCCTGGCGGAGTTTGTGAGTGATGAGGAAGTGGCTCGCTATTTTGCACATTCCCAGGTTGGAGGGACGGAGGGGGCCAGCCCAGGGGCAGGGGCAGGGGCGGCCCAGGGCTCGTCAGGAACGCGCACAGCGGTGGGAAACAGCGGAGGGGGCTCCCCGGGGAGTGAACGAGCAGCAGCAGTAGGAGGAGGAGCAGGAAACAATTCGGGTGGAAACAGTGGGGGAGGAGGGGTTCTGGGTAGTGTGGGGCCTTCCAGCTCTGGCTGGCAAAGTTTGGATGGTACGGGCAGCTCTCCGGAGGCCACCTCAGCCCAAGGACCTGGGCTTGGTATTTTTGCTCAGTGGAGCGCCAACGGGGCTGGGAAGGGGGTAGGGGGTGGGGTGGAGGCAGGGAGGTCTGGGCTCTGGGGGGGTGTGACCCCAGGTTACTCCAGCAGCAGCCTGTGGGGTGCACCCCAAATGGAGGACAGGCACCAAATGGGCAGCCCAGCTGCCCTGTTGCCTGGTGACCTGCTGGGAGGAGGGGCTGACTCCATCTGACACACCTTCACATAAGTATATATTTAGACACACTGACACAACATACACTGGGAAACACACATAAATACATATAGAAATTACAATATATAACCACGTTTAACACAAGCAGAAATGTGAGACATGCTTACACACATTCTCATGGCCAGACTTAAGCTATTATATAAACAAATGCAGGGACTGTTAGATGTGTATAAGGCCTTTTTCCACAGATGAAGATTTCAACTGCTAGACTTGAACCTGAAAAATTAGTCTGTCAGTCTGAGAGACTGGCTGGATTGCATTGTGCTTAGTAGGTGATTTGATGACAGACTTACATGCACACACCAAATATTAACTAGCCTTCAGACAGATGGGCACTGTAACAGCATTACTCGCATCATATAGGAAAACTCTACGTGATGCAGGACAACCTGCAGTTTCCATTCATGTCCCTTATGGAGACTGAATCAAAACACATGCAAACACACTGCTCTGATTGATGACAGAACTGTATCTTACTGTGTATGTTAGTTTTCTGTTTGTATGGTTGTTTTATTTTGAAAAATGGAATACTGAAATGTAATTGTTCCTTTCAAATGCTGACCTCCTACTGTTGTTTTTCTCTCAATCACGTGTGTTACTGTTACTATGATAATTGTTGAAACTCTGGCAGTATGAGGCAACGTTGCATTTCTCAGAGAGTGGGATACTGTGTGTGGAATACTCAGTGTGTGTGTGTGTGTATGAGTGCGAATGAGACCAAGTGGGAAAAACCCCTGTGTGTGTGTGAGGATAATGTATGTGTGCATGTTACTGCCTGTCATGAGTAGTGTGCGAGGCTGCTTACAGAAGATCTAAAAGTATGTTTTGAGTGCATTCGGTATACTGCTGACTGTTCAAGAACATTGGCACTAATGCTTTGTTTTCTCATTTTAAGATTTTTTTGCAGACTGTCTTTTTTATCGTCCGAACTGCAATAATAAAAAATAACATTTTAATGACAAAGAGCTGAAGGCATATGTATTGAAAAAAGGACATGCCAAATCTTATCAAACTGTGGAGTGGTGGGGGGTTGTTTACAAGACACAGAAAATAGTTACCGTGTGTTTTTATGTTTTGTTGTGTATCGTTTTAAATTAAGACAGGCTTTAACACTCCTGTTCAGTGTTTCGTTTTGAGATTTTACAAAGGAAAATTTATTTAAACAAAAAGAACAAGATTAATAATAAAGATTAAAGTATTGGCTTCTACTTGTTTTGTGGTCATTGAGATTTGTCCATCTATACAGAATGGCCTCTTATCCACCGGTGTCTCAACACCTTTGACGCACAGGTTTCTGTGTCCACGTCACACAAACTCAAATAAGCCTGTGTCCACCTGCTCTGCCATCTTAACCAATCCTATTTACTGTACAAGCCACAGCCTGTAAGAAACCTGTGCTTCTCCAGTGATCTACCATGTTGTGGTACAATTAGTGTGACAGTATTGAGTATTATTTCAATCCTGTATGTGAAAAGCCAGACATGCAAAACCAGAGATGGGCAACTTTGATGGGGGTGGGGGCCACAAAAAATCTGAACTCATCATGAGGGGCTGCAGTGGCTTGTGGGTCTGAGTACCCACATCCACACCTGCAGTCAGAGCCGGCCCTAGCCTTTTGGGCACCTTAAGTGACATTTTGTTGCCCCCCCACCTTCCGAGCAAAACATTTTAGCGGCCCCCCTCTTGACATCGAAGAGAAAAATGATTAATTGTGCAGTTTCCTGCAATTCTACACATTTTGCCATGGGGCAGAGAAATTTAGCAATTTTATAACACATTCCCTGCAATTCTACTAATTTTGCCATAGGGTGGAGAGACATTTTTGCAGTTTTGAATGATATCTGAGTGAGAGTGACTAACAAAATCAATGGGGAACCCCTGGTTGGTATTTGACCATGATTACTACAAGTTTAGATAGCTGGCAAGACTAATTTACCAATCTAAAAAATGTTAGCTGACATGGGCTAATTGAGTGACTGTCAGTGACTGACATAACAAGAAAAAAACAGCTGATGCACAACCAAATTTGGAAATTGTACCTTGTGTATTCTACTATTCTGACATTCAACATTAAGTTGAGACCCCAACTGATTTCCACAAAAGAGGGGGCTGCCAGTTGCCCATCACTGTGCAAAACCACCAAGGTCCAGAGGTACTTTATGGGGACCTCTGCTATCCTTTCACTTCTGCTGGTTGTGTCCAAACTCCAGGGTGCAGGACTATGGAGCACCCTTTGGTAATGTGCATGAGGACTAATGTCTGGATGGAATCTTCACTATCTTTAAACCAGAACCATTACTATTTGTTATGATAGCTCTTGTCTTCACTCTACTATCCTTCATAACAATGTTCATAAGAATATAATCATCATGCAAAGGCCTATTCTGTGAATAACTGAACAAAAGCCAACTATCTATGGCTGTGTTTACACAAGCAGCCCAATGATGATCTTCTTTACATTAATTAGTCTTTTAACAAATCACATATCTTTTCATATCAGCTCTTTTTCAGCGCTGATCTGATTGGTCAAAATACCAATTAGTGAAGAAAAAAAATTAGAATTGGGCTGCCTGTGTAAATGCAGCCTATTTTCTGAGGCTACCTATTCCTCAAATCTGTAACATTTAAGAATGTCTACATTTCTAGATGTTCTATTTCTTTAAGGCAATCCGGGTGCTTCTGACATCATCGATGTTGTTAATGGTGCGTTGCAAGTAACGAGAGGGGGAGACAGAACTCTGATAGAGACGGCCATTCGTATTGAAGCTTCTCGGGGACTATCAACAGAGAGTACAGCCGACGCAAGAGGAAAATTGGGGCATGAGAGCCACCAGAATCCGTTCCCATCCTTCGCTGCCCGGGGCCCAGTCTGACTGACAACCTTCGGATCAGCACCGCCACCGAACCACCTCTCGGATAAACCTAAAATCGTGTGAGTAGTGTACTGGGGAACCGACGAAACCAGGGGGGAAAGGGGACTTGATTCGGCCGAACCGGAGTCTTGTATTCAGGCGTCGCAGAGGGGGAGGGGGCGAATAGAGATGGCTATCACTGGAGAACATTGGGTAGGTACCTCAGTGTAAGGGTGTGGCTAGAATAAAGTCAAAATGTTACATAATAGCATACACTGTCAACTATTTGTGAAGCTTCAAGGTATTTCTTTAAAATGATGTGAATGATTGGTACTTGTTAAAAGCAGAAAGCGTATTCTCAGGCTACTTACTAGCTAGGCACAACTAATGCTAGCATACCACTACTGTATACGGACAGTTGGTATCGTCACAGTAGCAGCCCAGGCAACCATTTGTTTGAAGTGTACGGTAGATGTTGTTATTATTATTGTAATTAGTTCGACTTTTGAGTGATATCGTAAATGTCACATAACTATTCAACCTAGCTGATATGCTTCCCTTTTGATTGTTACCAACGCAGCGACAGCTTTCTAAAGGGTGACGTAAGAAAATAGAGTAGAGAAGATGTTTAGATGGGTTGTTGGTACTCAAACGATGCATCCATAAAATGATTTTGTCCATGCAAATGTTACATTCCACGTTGCCATACCTAGCTAATACATTAATGTTGACACTGGGTGAAATAAACTGCCATTATGTAGGCCTAGTTGTATTGTTTTTGGAAAAATACAGTCTCTTTTTTTTGTTAAAACAGAATTTCTCTGAAAGAGAACGCTTTGTAATTCTATGTAGGTTACAGGCCCACACTGATGAAATTATTCAAGTCAGTGAGTACTCTGTAGTGTTTCATGGGAATAGTAGTAATGGTTGAATATTGCAATACATGGTGCCAGAGTGTATGGTTTACACTAGTTACCAGGTCCTGATCCTTTCCTACCAAAATATAATGCCTGGCTCTGAACTGTGAGTGAACAACTTTGATCTATTGATAAAACCTCTCACATGACCCAGTAGGATTAATCAACTGCTAAATAATTTATGTTAGGCCTGAGCCGGGACTCTGCAGATGAAACCCTTATGTTGTAATGAAACCTAATCCATCTACTACCATCACATCTGTATTTATGTCTGTCACCTAGTCAGCTGACACTTCTTCTGACAACACCACAGGCAATGGAAAGAACCTCATACCAATTTTTTGGAATCATTTCCCGGAAAGATATTTGGTCCCCCTTTCTAGTCTAAATACACACTAGTCCTGCACAATTTATGACTTTTTCCATTCCTGAATTGGTATGCCCATTGCCCACAAAACTGAGGTTGACTGAGAATGCTTCTTCTCGTTCTGCTCTGTCATGTGCCACTTGCATTTCCAAAGTATTATCTTGAGAGGAAGTAGATCTGTAATCATGGTGATGTAAAGAGGTATAATGTGGTCAGTGTTGTAGGATGGCCTAGGCCTAATCGTAGGAAAAACATGACAAGATCATACACATACAATGAAAAGCTCTAAAGTAGTAGTTTAGTATTGAGAACTAACAGTCATGCTTCCCATCTGTCTGTACTACATTGTCAACTGAGAGGTGGAAAAAGCTTTACTATAAAGAGCGTTGTGGCGCTCTTCTATAAATTATGCCTAATATCCTTCCCCAGGTCTTGCTCTGAAGTTCATTGCAGTCGTTTCTGGGCTTTGACACACATACAGCCCGCGCAGCAGCGCCTTTGCAGTGGCTGCAGAATATGGTGTGGTTGAGAGTGCTAAATAAATGATGATCCTGCTCCAGTGTCACGTGCAGTTTGGCTCAGAAGACTCACTTCCTTCCCTCCATCGTGTCTGCCAATTTCTACTATCCAGGCCCCAGCTGACTCTGGAGACCGCACCCGGGCCCTTCCAACCGGATATGTTGTTGCTCTGTCTCGTCTCTCTTTCGGTCTCATCTTCCATATTTCCCTCTGTATTTCTCTATTTCCCACTTTCTATGTACCACCTCCCCCCAACAGCTCTACAAATGTAATCGTGTAGCCTATCGCTGGAATCCAGACAGCTGTCTGCTAATCAACCTGCTCAAGCTACACACTCACTCAGTTCATTTAGTTGTTTGCAGTTATTGGTCATCCTGTATTGGAATGTGCAAAGTGACCATTGTAAGACTGCCTACTGCTGGTTCTGGAAGAAATGTTCCATTAGTCAGCAAGTTTGCCTTCGAATCAAGATCTGGTGAATTATGTTGGATTTGTATAATTTCTGTTTCTCTTCATTTGCAAAGTAGCCTATGCCATGTGTCAAATTTAAGACTGTATGTTCATGGTTGCCTCGTAACATCTTGGCCTCTTCTCATCAAATGTTTGTTCTTCTGTGTCCATAGTGAACTTTCAACGCCATGGAGCTGAGAGTGGGGAACAAGTACCGGCTGGGGCGGAAAATAGGGAGTGGGTCCTTTGGAGACATTTACCTTGGTAAGTGGAAGTGCTCCATCTCCCTCTGTTGGCATTTCTCTTCTTCCTTGTCCATTTGCCACTCTGTCTACTGGCCTAGCCCCAGTATTGGCTTTTTTCCTCCTCTTAGCCTTAGACTTTATCTTTCCATTCCCTGGGTGTTCAACCGGAGTATCTTTCCATGTTCATGGCTCCTGAGTCTAGCCCTGGTGTGTGTGTGTGTGCGCTTCCTCAGGTGCCAACATTGCCACAGGCGAGGAGGTGGCCATTAAGCTGGAATGTGTGAAGACCAAACACCCACAGCTGCATATCGAGAGCAAGTTCTACAAGATGATGCAGGGAGGAGGTAAGGCGAATGGGGGGGAAGCGGATGACTGAGAAGGAACATTAGTGAATTCCTAGTAAATGCCATGTTGACACATCTGAGTGTATTGTGATCAAAATAAGTAGTGACTATCATCAAAAATGGTCAAATGTACACAGTTATTGAATTTATTTTATTTTAGAAGTATCATGTTCACCAAAAGAATCATGTGTTGAGCACTGAAACACTCCTTTGCTGACATTTTTGTTGTATGACATTAGCCATAAAGGATGTATGCGCAAGTGATGTAACTATGGTTAGATGCACACTAAATGCTACTTTATTTGTGCCTGCCTGACAGTGGGGATTCCCTCGATAAAGTGGTGCGGGGCAGAGGGAGACTACAACGTCATGGTGATGGAGCTCCTGGGCCCCAGTCTGGAAGACCTCTTCAACTTCTGTTCCCGCAAGTTCAGCCTCAAAACAGTGCTACTGCTGGCAGACCAGATGGTACAGAACAGCCTCTCTCATGCAGCTGCACTCTAAGAACTCTTATGGTGTCATCTTTTCCCCTCAACGTTCATTGTACTGTTTGTCCTCTATACCCTTTACCTCTAGCTCTGTCTGCTGACCTAACTTTGCTTGTGTTGCTGTGTCCTCCTTTTCTCTTCTAACGTTGTTGTGTAGTCGTATCACTCTTCTATAGTCTTTGGCTGTCATTAACCTGTGTCCTTTCTCCACTTCCTGTCCTCCTCAATGATCTTCCTTTTGCTCATATTTGTTCTGTTACTTATTGGTGTTTCTGTTTTTACCAATGTTGTGCCCCCAACAGGCATTGGCTGTTGGAGGGTTTAAATTACTGTTAGCTTACAGTAAGGCGTCAAGGCTTTTACAGACCATCCCAGCAGAGCTTTCTGTTGAGTCTCACGTCTCCTTTTCTTCTAAATCCCCCTCTGTCCTCTCCAGATCAGTCGCATCGAGTACATCCACTCCAAGAACTTCATCCATCGTGACGTCAAGCCCGACAACTTCCTCATGGGGCTGGGGAAGAAGGGCAACCTGGTGTACATCATCGACTTTGGCTTGGCCAAGAAGTACAGAGACGCACGCACACACCAGCACATCCCCTACAGGGAGAACAAGAACCTGACGGGCACTGCACGCTACGCATCCATCAACACCCACCTGGGCATCGGTAAGGGACTTTAAATCAACTCCTCCTGTTTGGCTGAATATCTAAATGTCTTTATGAATGTGATTTCATTTTACCCTCCAATGCTCATGCCTAGTGTTGAGATATAGGGACTATTGTCCCCTTGTCCTTAGCTTACATATTTTGATACTCCTCGATCCTGTCAATGTCCTAAATAGCAAATCATTCAAACCTGTCTCCCGTCCTTCAGAGCAGTCACGGCGTGACGACCTGGAGTCTCTGGGATATGTCCTCATGTACTTCAACCTGGGCTCTCTGCCCTGGCAAGGCCTCAAAGCCGCCACAAAGAGGCAGAAGTACGAACGCATCAGCGAGAAAAAAATGTCCACCCCCATCGAGGTGCTCTGCAAAGGCTACCCCTGTAAGTGACTGCTAGTATCTGTCTGGGCTATGACATTTGTATCAATGTGTGTGGACAACTATTTTCCTTCCCCATTGTAACAAACTTTTGCATATACCACACTCTCAATCCTGGGTTTTTGCTCACCCTTCCCTTTTATTGGCATTGCTTGTCTGCAGCCGAGTTCTCCACCTACCTGAATTTCTGCCGGTCGCTGCGCTTTGACGACAAGCCAGACTACTCATACCTTCGGCAGCTCTTCAGGAATCTGTTCCACAGACAAGGCTTCTCCTATGACTACGTATTCGACTGGAACATGCTCAAATTTGTGAGTTTGCCACACCAAAGCTCTTATTCTTTACAAGGAACTAAGTGCTACATTCTGTCTGTATACACCAGGACTCTCCAACCCTGTTCCTGGAGAGCTACCGTCAAGTAGGTTTTCGCTCCAACCCTAATCTTGCACACCTGATTCTTATAATTAGCAGGATGATAAGCTGAATCAGGTTAGTTACGGGTTGGAGCAAAAATCTATAGGAGGGTAGCTCTCCAGAAACAGGGTTGGAGAGCAGTGGTATACATTATCCATAGTGTCCACATAATCAGAATGATTCAGAAAGATTTTGATGTATTCTTCTATGCATGTAGAGGTCTGTGTTTGCTGTAACCTGCGTGGTCTCCTCTCAGGGTGCCAGTAGGACAGCAGAGGATGGTGAGAGGAGGGGAGCCGACGAGAGGGACGAACGTATCGTAGGAGGCCCTCGGGGATCTGCTGCACGGGGTCTCCCGCCAGGGCCAAACCCACCAGCCGCCAACAGAGTTAGGAACGGACCAGAGCAGGCCATCTCCAACCCCGCCTCACGGGTGCAGCAGTCTGGTGAGCACACACCTGTGCTCTTTTAACTAGAGCAATAGTTGAATGGAATAGAAACATTAAGGAAATTATCCAAAAGGGACAATTGAGATAGTCACGCACTAACACATTTCAGTTAATTACTATAGCTCTTGCCTTCTGCCAATCAGTGTAATTTATAAATGCCGGATCTCTATGGCAAGACGCATCATTAATCCAAGTTTCGTCAAAATTGGCCTAGTGCTGTCTGAGAGATTGCGTGCGACTAATGTACGAACGAACGGAGACACATTCGCAGACCACTCCCCAATTTCATCGTGGGGGACAATGAAATAGCTTTTGTAGATAAATACTTTTGTAAACACCTTGACAGAAATTATGGTTTGCAAAGTGAACAGTTCTGACTATTTCTAAATGGCCTCCTCCCTCGTATTCTACCTCTTTAAGGGAACACGTCGCCGCGGGCAATCTCTCGCGCTGAGCGTGAGAGGAAGGTGAGCATGCGGCTCCACCGAGGAGCCCCCGCAAACGTGTCATCCTCTGACCTCACAGCCCGTCATGACCAATCCCGAATTTCCACATCGCAGGTACGCTAACGCTACCTCCATCATACGTCATCACAAACCCTAAAACTCAGGTGCCATGCACCTGAGCCCAACTCCTAACTGCTACAACCAACTTTTTGAAGGGGAATATCAACTAGAAAAATGTTCAATCTTCCAGAACAAGATTACATTTCTTGTCAGAAGTTTCAGAGGACTTCCTATTGGTGTTTAGCTTCTATATTATGTAGCATGCAGTGTGTTTATTTTTTTATTTTATTGTGCCATGGTGGTGGCACCCACTTGATCGCCCTCTCATTTGCACTCCAATTGTCTGAGTCATTTGTTCTCTCACCTCCTTTATTCTCTGCAGGTCAGCATGCCATTTGAGCACCTGGGGAAGTGAAACCTTCAGCTCCACATGCACTGGATACTGATAGGTGAGGATGTCTCTTTCCCTATGTTGACACACAGGACTTAAGTAAATGTACCTAGTTTGTCAGACAGTTTTTGTTGTTATTTATCACATATCTACACATCTGACTAAATATGTAATCTTCCATTGCAGGGCTTCAAGAGATATCCTTCGTTCCAGTTTTTTATTTATTTAGTGAATTTTGGCCAATTGGACAAATAAGTGGATCTTGGAGGAACGGACAGAGAATCATAAAACAATGAAAAAAAGGATTACAGTTGTTCAAGGACTGCAGGAATCTCTCCCCTCCACCCTAACTTTGATGGGATGACCCTGGCCTACAATAGTACAAGGATAAGAGAATGAATAGCATACCCTCCTCTCCACTGACCTATTTACCCCATGGTAGCTTGGATCATGCACCCCTCGCCACAAACACCTTTGTCCCTCACCCACTATGCTCTGGGCAGCTGGCAGAGGTAGAATACTGATTTGGGGGTCAAGCAGGTGCTCCTTTGCCAAATATAGCCCCGGGCACAAACGCGTTCCAAACCAAGAGAAGGTCAACTCGAAATGTGGGCTTGTGTGGATTTAGCGATTTCTGTTTACACTGCGAAGACCACACCACACAAATGTACCCATGTATGTTTTAACCAGTTCATTTATAGAATAGTAAGGGGCTGTACTCATAGGTATGATCTACTGTGCATATTTTGTGAATAGATCATATTCATTTTGTGTGGGTCCTGTTGAGGCTTGGGCGATTTTAGTTTCTTATTTGATGTTTTAATTGGGAAAGGTACAGATGAAGAGAAGGGTTGGAGAGATGGGTGAGTGGTAGATGATGAAGGGAAGAGCAAGTGATTATTAGCTGTAATGGTGTAGAAATAGTGTTGGGTTCTTTTCCCCTACTTCACCTCTTACTGAATTGCTAATCCTCCACTTTAGCCTTGCATTTAGGCTACTTCAGCCCGCTTTGGAACTGATGTTACCCAAAGCCAACACCTCACGCAGAGATTGAGGTGAACATGCATTTTTCTACCCTTCTCCCGCTCTCATTTATTCACCACCACATCCACACTTTTTTTTTATCCTCCCTTTTCGCCCACTTTGGCCTCCATTGATTTGTGTTCTTTGGTCATAATATTGGGTAGGTTGGTAAGGTCAAAGTAACCAGGCTTATTTTAAGAGACGGTGCAACACTCTTAAGACATGGGAGAATCACAAGCTTGCTTAATGTATTTGACCAGAGACTGAGATTAACAAGTTGGCCAATGATGGTGGTTTTCATGATTGTTCTTAATGGCAACTTTTTTTAATTTTTTTATGCTTTTCTTTTTGGAGGTCTGATGGGACGAGCTCTAATTGATTGAATGGTGGAATGGATTTTTTTTTAACGTCACTGTAGATATTTTTTAATTTCTGTGTAAAGCCAAAATGTGGTTGGTTGTTTTTGAGGTGTAATGTAGAAGAATACATGCAAAATGCATAAATTGCGGCTGGGGATCAGAATTTTAGAAAATATTAAGTGCTAAATTGGGAGGGATTTTAGCCATTTTTACATCGCCAACTGGGTCATATAACTAGGCTTTGTGTGTCAACAGAATTGTAGGTCTGGTGCATGGACTCTCAGAATTTCATAGGTCCCCTGTTAAGATCACAGGGCTGCTCGGGACAAACTGCAGGCTATACATTTATCATGCCTCATTATTTGAGATTGTCTGTCTCTCACTGTTATTTATTTTTCTTAAACTCCATTTTGTTTCTCTTGTGTATGAGGAAACTCTTAAAGTGCAATACTTTGTTTTTCCTCTTTTTGTCCAGTGTATCTTATTCCCAGCAGTTTGTTCATAGCCTGTTGAGACTTTGTCACTACACTGTCTCCCCATCACTCCACTCCAAGCCTTTCCTGGAGAAGCTGTCCATGTTCTCCACCAAGGACCTGATATAGGGATGACTACTTTTCCTTTTTAAAACAAAAGCACACTTGAAAAAGGGGATGCTGACAGTGGGTTGATGTCATCGGCGCCTTCTATTGCAAAATAGAGGTCCCTGGATGTCATTTACCAGCACCCTTGATGTCATTGATGATAACTGGGACTCGGATGCAGTCACAGTGATGTCACAGATTCTGGTAATGACCTGTGTTTGTGATGTGTCCCTTTGACAGGCCAGTGTGACCCAGTGGCAATGTAACTCAATGGGGAGGGGAGGGCTATTGCTGGTCAGGTTATGGGGAGTATACACTTATGTATTGTGTACTGATATCTTGTACAGTTCTTTAACACACTTTAACTTTATTTACAACAGTATTTGTGTATATTTTATGACGTAATAAAATACAAATTTTAAAAAAATGTTCCTAATTTTTATTTATTTTAATGGCTATAATATTCTACTTCAGTTCTATGCACTTTTTTGTTGTGTACTGTTTATTTTTGTAGCTGTACACTGCATTTGGGAAATGACACATTTGTGTTATTGAATCTTAAAGAGGACCATTTGAAGGGGACTTCGGAGGAGTGACTGGGTCTGAACAACACAATTCAAATTATATTGTCAATACATTAATGAGAAACATCTCAGTACATATTTTTCAATCTGTAAACATACAATAAAGTAAAAGTCACTACACTTGAATACATGAAGATGTCAGGAATAATATAAATTTTACATTCCATTTGCAGATACAAATTTAAAAGGATCAGGGGTTACATTTGTTTAAAATTATGTAAGAAAATATTGGTCTTGTAAATTACTAATTGTAGAGATTTTAAATATTCAATTGAAATTCTTCTGGAACGCATATATTACTGAAATTGAATGGCAGAAAGCTTGGTTGCACCTTTATTTGTATATCAAATAAAGTGAAAGAAATTCACTTTAAAATATTGCACAAAAGATACCCTTCTAAATCAAATTTTATTCGTCACATGCTTCGTAAACAACAGGTGCCTACCCCGAATATTGTGTGACGAAGGGCTAACTATTATTCAAATGTTTTATGAGTGTGACTGAAGTTATTTTGGAGCGAGCTAAGTAATTGCATTTTTTATTTCATTAATAAAACCTATGTATTTACAATTAAATATGTAATATATTATTCGAATGAAAACAAAGCTACTGAATGAATTAACTTCTTTATACTACCTGGTAAATTCTTCATACACAAACACATTTCTGAAATCTGCGTTTGCACAACAATGCAAGACCAGCTGGCATACGAGTTACAACTGCAAAAATCTCTGAAGCTGGAGACACTTATCTCCCTCACTAACTTTAAGCATCAGTTGTCAGAGCAGCTTACCGATCACTGCACCTGTACACAGCCCATCTGTAATTAGCCCACCCAACTACCTCATCCCCATATTGTTATTTACATTGTTATTTATTTAGCTCATTTGCACCCCAGTGTCTCTATTTGCACATCATCATCTGCACATCTATCACTCCAGTGTTCATCCTAAATTGTAATTATTTTGCAAATTTGCACTATGGCCTATTTATTGCCTTACCTCCATAATTTACTACATTTGCACACATTGTATATAGATTTTCTACTGCGTTATTGACTGTACGTTTTGTTTATTCCATATGTAACTCTGTGTTGTTGTTTTTATCGCACTGCTTTGCTTTATCTTGGCCAGGTAGCAGTTGTAAATGAAATCTCAACTGGGCCAGTAGAAAAATATATATATATATGTATTCACTAACTGTAAGTCGCTCTGGATAAGAGCGTCTGCTAAATGACGTAAATGTAAAATGTACAACTGCCTTACCTGGTTAAATAAAGGTTAAATTAAAAAAATTAAAAAAATTAAAAATAATAATAATGGGAAAGTGGCTCAAGGCAATGAACTACTGCGCCTGCGTGAAAGCAGGAACAGTGGAGGAGTTCCGCTATCCTGCTACTGTAAAATCCTAGCGTAGTGAATCGCTGGGAGAGGTACAGGGGAATAACGGAGGCGAATTCACGAGCGTTCCCCGATAGTGTTATTTTGAAATTATAGTGACTGAATACAGTTTATCTACATGAGATGGACTATTAGTACAGACAAACGTTTTTATTTGCCTAGGCTTTGAAGAGTTTGCGAGCAGCTACCTAACTAGCTATGCTAACGTTAGCGAGCGAGCTAGATAAAACTGTAAACATGGTTTAAATTGGTCGCTCACTTGACGTTATATTGCTGTAATTTAAATTTAGTATGAATTATTATTTTATCAATGTGTGTCTGCCTTAGCTAATAACGTTTAGGATACATTTATGCTTGGATTCAAACAGCCGCAGTGTGTGCACAAATCAAACAACTGCAGCAAAGGCAGGTAAGCCACAGCTCGCGCTGTGTTTTTGTGTTCGGAATGGATGGAAAGAAACAGTGTTTCCAAACGAACGACGAATGTAGCTTTCGCTTGTTGACACAGCTGTAAGTTCAGCTCCTGTTTTCACTTTGTTGTACAATGACCATTTTCATAATGAAATCATCCATAAAGAGGTTTTTGGTAGCCTTTTCTTCTCATATGAAAATGGGCAGCTGCTATTGTTTTCATGTTTTTTCATGTAGTCTTTGCATGGAAATTATTTTGTTATTCATTTATAATAATAATAATATGCCATTTAGCAGACGCTTTTATCCAAAGCGACTTACAGTCAAGCGTGTATACATTTTTACATATGGGTGGTCCCGGGGATCGAACCCACTACCCTGGCCCTACAAGCGCCATGCTCTACCAATTGAGCTACAGAGGACAATTATCATTCTCACTACAACACCCTATATTATCCTTAGTATGTTAAGCCTTTGGTATATCTGGAGAGGAAAACTGCAGTAATGTTGTGCTTGTTTCATTTTGGCATCAATGTCAAAAAGCCTATGTTGGATGACTGATAGGATTTAGGTCAAAGTACAATAGATGTTATGAAATGCACCCTCAGGTTCAGTCAGCAGGAATTGATGGAGTGTCCCCTGTCGTGTCTCAATGAATTATCTGGTCATTGAACCAAACGAAATGCACCAGACATGGCTCGCAATTTGAACTGAACAGCAACATACCTCATCAAAATAACTAGTTTGCTGTTTTTAGAAGCCATCAATATTGACCAAAACTTTCATTCTTTACTACTGTCTCAAACCTTTCCCCTTTTCTTGAATAATAAAGCATTTGTTTCATGGGAAAATCACATTATAAACCTAATAGGTATTCATTCTCTAGGCCTATACAGAATAGGCCTACATATAGCTGATATTCAACCTCAATAGTCATCAGTCAATAATCTATGCTTATCACGAACCAATAGTTTATTGAGAAACTCTACTTGAGGGAAACGAGTGTGACACTCAAATGTAACTGTCCCCTCAAAGGTAATGCATACAGCAGGCTTTGTCAAGCAACGTGAGTCACCCATGGCCACGGCCTGCCTATATTTAACCATGTGTATGAATTGAATCCTCTTTTTAAATCAGTTTTATTCTGAATGATTAGGTTATTGCCATCATTGGACTCCAGACTGATGCATCTAGTGATCACATTACCTAGTGAGCATCACTAATGCCTGGATTGAGTACAAGGGTGTGGAGAATCCTCCGTCCATCTTTCTAATGTTCACTTAGTCTATAGTTTTCCATTAGAAAAATGCTGTCTGGCTACTCTGCAAGAAGTCAGTATTACAGACCTAATGAGCAATAGGTGTCAGTCACCTTACTGACTTTTAGAATTGATCATGTGCTGCTGACGGCTAAAAACCCAAACCAACCTCATAAATGTTTGAATGTTCACAATTTTTCTGTCTTTCAATTAATTCCTCTCATATTAGCTATATGTCCCACTGGCACTGATACACCCAGTCTGTCCTTCAGTCTGCTCCATAGAGATTTATTTGTGTGTATTTGTGGCTCTCCTACACTCTACCTTGCTCTCCTCAAACCAGGAGAGGAGAAGGAGAATTTGGGTCAGTGGGCCCTCAGCCCATGTCACACCAATTTGCTCTGTCTGACTGATTCACTCTGTCCCTGTGTTCTCTCTCAACTTCCATCCCCCGCTCCTTCTTGTTCCCCTCTTTCTCTCTCCTCTCTATATCTTATTCTGATTTCTCTGTCCACTAGGATGTTAGTTTCAGCTTTAATTGTTCAATTGAATAAATTAGTAGTTTTTTATTGTTATGCCCGAGACAACCATCCATGTGTAATGTGTTCGATAACCTTAAAAGAAACTAGGGTTTTGGTCCCTTGGAAGGCACACTGTTCCTTAATGGAGCTCCACATTTTCTACATATTTAGCTACTTTTGTTAATGTGATTGTGAGCCCACCATATCCCCCTGTTGTCTCCCTCCTCTCCAGATGATGGAGGAGCTGTGGCGACGTGGCATGCCCCTGTCAGATCGAATGGAAAATGACTCCCCAGCAGATATGGCCCCAGGGTCCCCGACCACAGCGGCCCCGTCGGGCTCCAATGCCTCCTGGGTGCCAGAGGCCCCCCTGGTGACCCCCGAGGAACCCTACTTCCTCATGACCTCCACTGCCCAGACCGTGTCAGGGTTCTTTGTCTGGACAGCCCTGCTAATAACCTGCCACCAGGTAAGGGGCTAGTGAACTATTTCTCACACACACACTCCTATGTTTTTCTGTATGCTACATCTAACATATGCTTCAACTGTGTGTACTCTAATCATATGTTATTGTGGTCTCCCTGCTGCATAAGATGGATGCCTAGTGCCTACAGTAGTTTTCTCAGTATGCACAAATCAAATTGCAGATAGAAGCTGCAGAAGCATATCAAGGCATCCCTTCAGATTCCTCACACCTGCCACATGCACTCTGGAACACACCCAGCGTGGAACACCTCAGGCTGTTCAGCCATGATGAAGTAGTTGTGGCAGGTCTTCAAAGATCTTCAAATATGTAGTCATGTTGCCTACAGACCAATATAACCTGCTGTAGGTTCAGAGCTACTGAAAGGCCCAAGTTAATGATTCCTCTCCATTGTGTGTTGCTGCTTACACAAAGGGTTAAAGATGAGCCGTCGCTCTGACAACAGGTGCACCTAGCTCTGCAGTGACATCAGAGAGCAGGGGCTGTTGCCTAGCAACAAAGCTGGGTACAGTGCTCTCTGTGTGCGAGCGCCCTACTGTTTGTTATTTTACCAAAGGTGTGTGTGCCCAGGCCAGGAAAGGTGATCGGTGTAGCATTGTGTAAGTGGAGACCTGGGACAGGGGGACGGATGAAGTAGACAAAAGGTACTGATGACAGAGCCTGCTTGTCCGAATGGAAAAACACAACACAGATCCACAAATCACACAAACACACGCACGCACAATGTCGACTGCTCTCCCCAGGATGTGGGCAGGACAACAAAGTCACAGTCACAGAGCCCTGGTGAAAACACATTGATTTCATGAGACACTTGTTTCAGCTAGCCCATTTTTAACTAGCTCACGTTGACAGAGCTGTGGTCCCTCTCAGGGAGAAGGAGGCTGTTGAATATTCAAACACAATTACCCTCCTTTCACTCCAATGTCTATTTAACTGTCACGTTTATAGTTTTTTGAATTGTTCTCCTACAATGAAGTACATTATAATCTAGCCAGGTCCTTTAGGAGCTTTGAGATTAAATGTATCTTTCCCTATCTTGCTCCCCATCTGCATTTCTCCCTTTGACAGATCTACATGCACCTGCGCTACTACAGCTCTCCCAATGAGCAGAGGCACATAGTTCGCATCCTCTTCATCGTTCCCATCTACGCCTTCGACTCGTGGCTCAGCCTCCTCTTCTTCACTAACGAAGAGTACTACGTCTACTTTGACACCGTCCGCGACTGCTACGAAGGTTAGAGACTAACCCTATCCTTCCCACCCTGTCAATGGTCTATGAGGATATAGACAGAAATGACATTTATTACTCTTAACTGTTAAAATAGTGTTTTTAAATGTATTGGCATGAATAGAATGCCTTGAGAAACATAAAATACATACAAGTACATTTATTTTAGAGAGAAGAGATACTGTGGTTATATACACTATAACACTATACACACTATATACAGTGTTGGTCCCAAAAGATCCCAGAAATGTTCCATATGTACAAAAACTGTATTTCTCTTAAATTTTGTGCACAAATTTGTTTACATCCCTGTTAGTGAGAATTTCTCCTTTTCCAAGATAATCCATCCACCTGACTGGTGTGGCATATCAGAAGCTGATTAAACAGCATGATCAATACACTGGTGCACCTTTTGCTGGGGACAAAAGGCCACTCTAAAATGTCACACAACACAATGCCACAGATGTCTCAAGTTTTGAGGGAGCTTGCAATTGGCATGGTGACTGAAGGAATGTCCACCACAGCTGTTGCCAGAGAGTTTAATGTTAATTTATCTACCATAAGCCGTCTCCAACATCGTTTTAGAGAATTTAGCAGTATGTCCAACTGGCCTCACAACCGCAGACCACGTGTATGGCGTCAAGTATTCACAACACATTTTTGGTGGACATAATGTTCACTGATTGTGTTTTTGCATGTGCTCTTTTTTTGTGTCCATAGCAGGAGTTGGGGAAAAATGTATTTTTCAATCATTTCGTTCAACAGAACCATAATTTTTCACCATTCCATTCCACTTTTTCGACCAGCAAAATAAAGTTCTGAACCAGTTCGAACACAAAGAAGTACCGGTTTATATCGTTCCTTTCTGTTCCTTTCTAAACCTCTTTTTCTTTTTTTTTTACATTTAGCTCCACATTTAATTACTTCACCAATCACACCGTGCGGATAGAGCAGCTTGCTATGGAGCGGGCAAGCCATAGCTCAGTGAGTTTTTTACATGCGTGATGGAAAGAAAAGTGTAGGACGCGAGATGCAACTGACATTTTGTGGGTGGGGAGAGAGCGAAAGAGGGTAGAGGCTTCGCTTGAAGCGCTGAGCATCTTGTGATGACATGCATTATCTGAATTAGGCCCACAGAATTATACCTACGGAGGAGCGGCTTCTATGGAGGAACTTTGAATGTCTTTGAACTTTAGAGTTGGCTTAACGTTGGACCAGAGCTAGCTAACAAGCTTGTGTGTGCAGAGCGGCACCAGAATTAAAAATACGTCTTACCTTTTTGTAGTTAATAAATCCAATGTGAATTTTGATAACTATAGTATCCCTAACTAGCATTGAAAATCTCTCTCCCTATCTTCTGAATCACACTTGTAACGTCAGTAGGCTACAGCTATGCTTCGGAGAGGGAAGGGCAGATAGCCTACACGCACACTGGCAAACATTTTCAGCTGGCAGGCAGTAAGGGTGTGCGGACATGGCCATACTCGTATTTGTAATCCTATCCATAAATTGACAGTTGATAGTCGGATCAGTTGATACTAGTGATCGGAAAAAAATGAAATGTTTTAATATGCCTAAGTAGATGTTGGCAAAATACCTATCTCCCTGTATGTTTATAGACCAAACAAGCTTCAGATTAGGAGCCGCGGAGGGATGTGTGTGTCTTCAATTTGCAGCGGGCAGACAAGTTTGCTATCAGTCAGAATGCGCGTCAGCATTTCATATTTTTCCCTACCCTCGTCCCGCTTGTTAGATATTATGCACATTGATAGTTTGATACCAAATGCCCTTGCCATTTGATTTATCATAGTAGGAGGCAGCAGCAGTCTGAATGATCAGACTGAAACAGAGAAGTGAAAGTGATCGGGTGAAATTATGAAGCGAGTGGACAGAGAAATACAGCTTCACTCTATCCAATCAGAGCAACAGGATCAATATACAGCCCACCCTTTTCTTTACAGACAGGCAAACTAGCCAGTTGAGTTATTTAGACCACGTAGCACCTCACTTGACTGACATGAGAAAGATGCGTGCTGGCACTCAAATGTATTAATTTATTCGATCACGGATAATTACAGAAAATACTCTGATCAAATCGTATCCAGAAAATTGCCCATATCCGTTATGATACTCGTTTTGTCCGACTACTCGGCACACTTCTAGCAGGCAGACACTAGAAGAAGTTTTTGATTGACAGGGGAGGGCTTAGCGTTTTTTTGTGGGACCAAAAAAAATGCCCAGAACGTAAAATAACATTATTAACCGGTTCCCATGCTTTTACAATAACTGTTCTGTTCAGGAGAAGTATAGATCACTTTCGTTCCCGGTTCTGATTCTGTTCCTTGAAAAATGTCCTTTTCCGGTTTTCAGTTCTGTTCCCTGAACCGGTTCCAACCCCTGGTCCGTAGAAACGAGTGTGTGGGAATCTGTTCTGTCCCCAGTGACAGATGGCCTTTGCGGTCTCTCTGCCTTTACCATAGTGGCAATATTTGTTATCTTGTTGTTTCCAAGGCCTGCTGGGATTGCTGGGGAGGGGAAGCCTGTTCCCTAGCAACAGTATGCAAACGACTGAAGCCTTGAGAAGAGTTTTAGAAACCACTCACTTATGAACAGATAAATCGTCTGGCTGTTCTGTACCAGCCGGCTGTATCTCAACAGAAGTAACATCAACAGAAATTGGCATTAGCATTTTGTTACAGTGGTTACATAATACAGACACCCCTGTAAAAGTAGGTGGTGTGTGCCTTGGTTACCGGTCTCGGTCATCAAATTATGCCTGACAAACTCTATTGTAGGTACAATGAACAATCCTATGTCTGTTTGGGGGGAAAGGGGGATCTCCGTTTAGAATGCTCAGTGCGAAGGTGTGCTCAATGCATGAACGAGTGCTTTGCGCTGCACACTTTGTCTACCCTGTGTCAAAGAGTGTTGTGTGATTCTACGGTGCGTGAGAGAATGCTGTGTGTGTGTGTGTGCTGGGAGAGCAGGGATTGATGGCAGGGGAGCTGACAGCTCGGCCAGGCTGCAGTGGGCTCTCCCTGCCCAGCACATGTCACACCGCACGGGCAGCAGCTGTGGCCCCAGGGCTCCACACTGCTAAATATAGAGAGGGCCGCAGTGCTGTCATATAGTTACACACTCTCTCACACACACACACAGCAAAGTACATACACAGTAATGCACACTGATGTTGTGTATTTATACATGCATGCTTGCACACATTCGAACAGCAGGAGTCAATACCATAAGGATGCCACTGGGATTCCCCTTATTGTCTGCTCAGACCTCTATGCTCTGTGCAGTGTGTAAATACAATATACAAGGAAAGCAAATGGAAGAGGCAGTGGTCCTTTATGGCTGGAGTCTCCAATGCCAGAAAAGAGACAGAACAGGAGAAAGAGAAGCAAAGCTTCAGGGTTGAGTCGTCCTGTAGTTGCTTCACCACCCTCAAATTAGCATGGACTGAACACCAGGGACAGCAGCTGAAACCACATTCCTCCCAGTCAATGACACCAATAACAGTGTTCAGAGCCAAAGGAGAGACAGCCTCTTCTGCCCCGACGAACTGGAAGTGATTCAGTCTGACTGGAGAGGATTGTCTCTGTCAACTCTCCATCTGTCCCAAACTGTGCTCTGTTAATTTGAAACAATTTATTTAATTTCTGAAGAAATTGAAATCTCTATTAACTATTCAAATCTCTTAGCTCTGTGGAATAATTTATGCATATGAATGGATTCAAATAAACAGGCTATTATTAGATTATACTAGTACTGTTGTTAAATAGCATGGTAACTGTGTTTTGGACTGAACATTCAGCTGGATCGATTTCAATATATGGGAATCTCTCTAATACACATTGTCACACACAGACACAGTGGGGGAGGGTAGCTTTGTGTGTGCACACGGGGGGACAGAGCGATGTTGATCCAAGCTAGAATGGAGGGCGGTTTAGCCGGAGGCCATTGGGGACAATGACTCAGTCTCCCATCTCGTTTTGCTTTCTACACTGGCCCATGCACTGACACCGCACATCAGCATTCATCTCATGGGAAAATGGGGACCAAGGCTGTAATACTGTAGAGAGGAATCTGGCCAATGCCTCTAGGTGGAACATGTTTACTTCTGTGTGTGTGTTATTGTGTTCTTTCTCGTAAATGTTTCTGGGTTCTCAAGGGATACTGATTTGATCAGAGTCCAACCAGACCAAACACAGATAGACAGATGGGGGATTGATTTTGGAGATGAAAGCTTTGCTGGGTTAACAGACTGCTGTAGTTGCATAGTGGCAACTACCCCCATATTCTCTCAACTCTCTGACACTGCTTACATGTGTTTGTGTGTGTTTCCTCTGCAGCATTTGTGATCTACAACTTCCTCAGCCTGTGTTATGAGTACCTTGGAGGGGAGAGTGCCATCATGGCTGAGATCAGAGGAAAGCCCATTGAGTGAGTCTCTCTATTATCACTCTTTGTCCTTATAATTAAAAAGACAATTAATATATAATCCAATAATTTCATTCAAACATCCCACAACTGTAGAATAGTGATGTGTATCAATACTTTATTGAATGGTTTGAACCTCTTTTCATACCATTTGGATCTTGAGGAGACAGACTACCAAATGCTTGTGTCTTGGCTGTCTACAGGTCCAGCTGTGTGTATGGCACCTGTTGTCTCTGTGGCAGGACTTACTCCATTGGGTTCCTCCGATTCTGCAAACAGGTATTGTGAAAGCTTTCTTCTCACACTCGTTATTTGTGAGCAACCCTTACATATGAACACAGAGTTGTTACAGCATTACATTCTCTCTCTCTCTCGCTCGCTCTCTCTCTCAGGCCACTCTACAGTTCTGTGTGGTGAAGCCTCTGATGGCCATGATCACTGTCATCCTGCAGGCCTTTGGGAAGTACAGAGATGGAGACTTCAAGTACGTAGGGCTATGGCACACTGTCATTCATTCTACTCTATATTATATCAGAGTATGTGCATAACCTCTATTGACCTCAAAGTTAATTGGTTCAAAAGCCACAGAGGATTAATGTTTGTCTATAATATCTACTACTGTTCTGTATGGACAGTTGAAATGTTATTTATTTGTTCTCACAGATGTTTTTTGACATTTACACTAGTCTGGCTGTAAATCTGTTTTCACCTAAATGTCGGGGTTGTAGTTATAAAGCATCTCAGAGTAGGAATTATATTACTTAATCTCTAAGACAAGACTGTGCTAAGACATCCCTATGTGTTGACACTGTTCTGATAGCTGGTTGTGCCTCTCTCTCTCTTTCTTCCCCCCCAGTGTGGCCAGTGGGTACCTGTATGTGACCATCATCTATAACTTCTCTGTCAGCCTGTCTCTCTACGCCCTCTTCCTCTTCTACTTCGCCACCCGCGACCTGCTGGTCCCCTACAACCCCATGCTCAAGTTCTTCATGGTCAAGTCTGTCATCTTCCTCTCCTTCTGGCAGGGTAAGGAGACCTCTCTCGATCGACACACACACAATGTATCATAGATAATGCGGCATCCAAGTGTGCTGACCCTCTCTCCAGATAATACACACAATGTGATTTGACAGTACTCTGACCTCCTTCCTGTCTTTCTCTTTCTCTCTCTCTCTCCGGGGGATAAGGTATGCTGCTGGCCATCCTGGAGAAGTGTGGAGCCATCCCTAAAATCAACTCTCCCGAAGTGTCAGTGGGGGAGGGCACGGTCGCCGCCAGCTACCAGAACTTTATAATCTGCATTGAGATGTTCTTTGCCGCTGTGGCCCTGCGCCACGCCTTTACCTACAAGGTCTACATGGACAAGAGGCTGGATTCCTATGGTAAGAATGCAGAGATAGAGGGACTATCCAGGCAGATTAGAGATGGAATTGTTTAAGTAAAAATAAATCAAGTCATCACTAGCAAATTAGTGTGTATTCCTTACTAAACGACACATGCAGTTGCTTATGTTTCTGGAACTGTGTTCAGTGAGGATTCAGGACACTCTGGTTGTCCATGGTTTCTCTTCAAGTCCATTTCAGTGACTTTGTTCCACTGACCTGCTCTCTCTCTCTAAATCTTTCTTCCTCTGTTTTATTCTCCCTTTCTCTCCTCTCCACTCCCTCTGTTTTTTTACTCAATTTTTATTTTGTTGAATCCCTTTTATCTTCCTTATTCTCCTGTTTTGTTCTCTCCCCTTCTCCTTTTTGATTGTTCAATATTCATCCTTGTATATTTTCTGATGTCCCTCTCTATCGTTATCCCTCTCTCTTTGTGCTGCACTATAAGGGTCATATCCTATTTATGGACAGTACGGTAGGTCTACTACTTTCTGGTTGACTCCATTTCCGTGATGTGCTCATATTTTGTTATTCTATTATTTGTAACTGTTTCTGAGATATATAGTTTAATTTTGTACAAACAATTTATTTAGAGCATCCTCAGTACATTTGTATTGCCATTATTGTACAGTATGTGCTGCTTTTATCAATGTATTATTTTGTGGTGTATATGAGTTCTCCCCCTGCAATGCATTAGGAGCTCCACTGCCTGTTGCTGTCTTTTTGGTTCAGTAGCTTTGTGATCCTCAATTTTGTTTACTCATGGCATTCAGGTTGCTCATTGTATGGTTCCACTCTTCCTTCCATTATCCCTCATCCTCCCTCTTCCATCTATTTCCATCCTCTCTCGGCAGGTCGCTGCGCCCCAATGAAGAGCATCTCTAGCAGTCTGAAGGAGACCATGAACCCCGGTGACATGGTGCAGGACGCCATCCACAACTTCTCCCCGGCCTACCAGCAGTACACACAGCAGTCCACCCTAGAGCAGCGCGGGGGGGCGCCGGTGTCCCGCAGCCACAGCAACCTCAGCACCCGCGACAACGAGAAGACTCTGCTGCTCAGCTCCGACGATGAGTTCTGAGCCGCTCTACACACCGACCGGTGGTACTACTGAAGGGGTGGAGAGGGGAGGGGCTTTATGGACTCTACTATAGTGCCGTACCAAATCGACAGGCTTGAGTCCTTTGGCTGATCCACTTCATTGCATACATGAACATACCACTGCCAATATGGATCAATACAGATACACACACACGTGCATAGACCATTCCCAGGTCTCTTCAGGCTGTGTGTTAACACTACAAAGGCCTACCACACAGAGAAACACTCACCAACGTGCGTGCCATTGACATGAGTGCCATTGAAATATTGTCAATCATACAGTCCTCCATTTTGTTTTCATTGGACATTATTTCTTATCCCTTACCCTCCTGCCAGCTCTGCCTCTTGCTGAAATGTTGCCAAATAGAGGGAGATCCCACTTGGTCAGCAGGACCCTCTCTAACTAAAGATTTAGATTTCAGAGTGACTTGGATAAGACACTCTAAGGGACCCCTAAATCACTGAGTTGTATATTTTGATGTTTATTGACCTGATGGTATACTTCTCATTTTAAACTAATCTATTATGAAGGGAGGTTATTATTATATTATGTGTGTTTGCATATGAGTGTGTTGGCATGAACAGGGAGGTACAGTGAGGATAATATAATTGGGGGGGGGGTTTGGGGGTCATTCGGGGTGTCTCCCTGGATGTTATTGTTGTTGTCATATTGAGGGAACAGCTGTTGATAGAGGTTTGGTGTGGGCGACTGACATCACCCACACGGATTACAGATTAAAGAGGAACGGCCTTCTCAGCAGAGCTGGACCCGGCCGCAGCAGACAGGATTAGAATCCCGTAATTGGGGCATTATGTGCGCCACAGATCAGGCATGTTTTTACCGTCACGTTGGTCTAACGGTCATATCGCGCCGAACTGCGCGTGTGCTGGCCGTCAAATCAAAGGCTCTCTTTAGATAACGTTTTTGGGACGAAAATGAAAACGTGTCAATTTGTTAATTTAACGAGGTTGGAGTAATAACATGTTCAACTACTTAAGACATGGCTCTTTAGATTGAGAAAATAAACGACTAAGGAAGAATTTCACTGTTCTCATTGACGTCTCAAACCTCAGCCTGGTCTGATTCGCAAGCGTTCCTGGAAGTTTTGCAATGTTGCACCTCTGGGTTTAGAAACTATGTGGTGAAGTTGTCAAGGGTATCGGGACCAAGCAATTCTTCCCCCTGGTGGCAGGAGGCAGAGCGATTTCCAACCCAGCCTCTGGGAGGAGCCTGTTGAGCAGAAATACATTTCCTTTGAATACATAGGCTTGGCTATCTTCAGCATTAATATACCTCAGTTATGCCTGAATATACATGCTTTCTTCATCATGGCTGTTTTCTTGCCTTGTTAGGGTTGCTATGTTGCTGCTCAGTGTCACTACCCTCCTCGTTGCTTTTCCCTTTTGAGAGGTATTTTTGCAGAAGACAACACACATAAACAGACAATTTTGAAACATTTTACTCATGAAACCCCATCTCATTGCACTGTCAATTCCAAAGCTGTAGTTTTATTAAAGAAGTAAATAGGAACACTACCCATATTTTAATACCTGAGTGAAGTGTATTTTCTACAGCAGGGGTTCTTAAACTTTTTCATCTCGAAACCCAAATTAGAAATGTACCGTCCTCCAGTGACTCAAATCTTCTTCCAACGACCCAAATTAAGAAGAAATAGTGTGTTATTATAGATGTATTCTCACAACTCGCGACCCACCTACCACATGCCCAGGGCCCACTTCGTGTTAAAAAAAACCTGCTCTACAGTAACGGGAGAGTCTAATAAATATATTTCATAGGTTTGAATGTTGAATGATGCGCCCTATGCTGTGTCTTTTGATTAAAATGAATATATTATTCCTGAAAAGACAGGATAGTGTATATAAAGTTGAACTAGATAATGGAATATGTTTATTGATGGGTATAATAATGATAAAGCTCAGAATGCTTAGTTTTGTACCGTCTTTGTTCCATATTCCTTATATAATTTTGTTTCATATTTTTGTGTTCATTTGTATATTGGTATTATTCTTTATAGATTCTGATGCAATTTTTTGTCTTTGTGGTGTTCAAACAACCGCAAAATAAAAGACAACAGACAAAATTGAAAAGTATTTTCATTTGGTCCTTTTGTGTGTGTTGAGTGACTACAGAGCGAGAGGATCGTCAATGGGATTGATTGATATTGCATTTGTTCATTTTTTTGTTGGCTGCATAAAAAGCTAAAAGTACCACTTTTAGGAGCTGGTCAATTCCCTATACAGAGAAGCTACAGTCTTCTGGTTCAGAGATTTATGATGCTACCAGGCAATATAGTTCTGTTTAGGTTCCAATAAGGCCAAGTTTCAAGTTTTGTCACGTATACAAGTACAGTGAAACGCCTTTCTTGCAAGCTCTAAACCCAACAATGCAGTAATCAATATCAATGTAGTACTACAAATAACATAGGGTGGAACAAAAACACACGAGAAATAGAAATAAGAACACGAGAAAGTAAGAAACTATCTACAGGGTCAGTTCCAATACCATATTTACAATGTGTAGGGATACTGTAGTGATAGAGGTAGATACTGTATGTATAGGGATATGGTGACTAGGCATCAGTATGTATGATAAACAGAGTAGGAGCAGTGTAAATGAAGATTGTATGCAATTGTGTGTAGAGTCAGTATAAATGTGTGCGCATGTTATGTGTGTTGGAGTGTCAGTGTGCGTGAGTGTGCATAGAGACAGTGCAAAAGGTTTAATAAATACAATGGTCAATTCAGATCTGTGTCTGTGTAGCCGTTTTGTTAGCTATTTAGCAGTCTTATGGCTTGGGGATAGAAGCTGTTCAGGAACCTGTTGGTGTCAATGGCTTGGGCGGCTAGAGTCTTTATCGACTTTCTGGGCCTTCCTTTCACACCGCCTGATATACACAGTTTACAAAACATTAGGCACACCTTCCTAATATTGAGTTGCACCCCCTTTTGCCCTCAGAACAGCCTCAATTCGTTGGAGCATGGACTCTACTAGGTGTTTAAAGCATTCCACAGGGATGATGGCCGAAGTTGACTCCAATGCTTCCCACAGTTGTGTCAAGTTGGCTGGATGTCCTTTGGGTGGTGGACCATTCTTGATACACACGGGAAACTGTTGAGAGTGAAAAACCCAGCAGCATTGCAGTTCTTGACACAAACTGGTGCGCCTGGCACCTACTACCATACCCCATTCAAAGACACTTAAATCTTTTGTCTTTTCCATTTACCTTTTGAATGGCACACATACACAATCCATGTCTCAAGGCTTAAAAATTATTATTTAACCTTTCTCTTCCCCTTCATCTACACTGATTGAAGCTGATTTAACAAATGATTTCAATAACGGATTATAGATGTCACCTGGATTCACCTGGCCAGTGTATGTCATGGAAAGAGCAAGTGTTCCTAATGTTTTGTACACTCCGTGTAGAGGTCCTGGATGGCAGGGAGCTCAGCCCCAGTGATGTACTGGGCTGTCCGCACCGCCCTCTGAAGCACCATGCGATCGAGGGCAGTGCTGTTGCCATACCAAGCAGTGATACAGCCAGTCAAGATGCTCTCAATGGAGCAGCTGTAGAACTTTTGGAGGATTTTAGGGTCCATGCCAAACTTTTTCAACCTCCTGAGGGGGATGAGGCACTGTCGATTCATCTTCACGACTGTGCGTGTGTGTGTGGACCATTTTAAGTGCTAAGTGATTTGGACCCCGAGGAACTTGAAGCTCTCGACCTGCTCCACTGCAAAATGTTCTGATTTTGAGGATGGGGGCGTGCTCGCCCCCCCCCATTTCCTGTAGTCCACGATCAGCTCCTTGGCCTTACTGATGTTGGGGGAGAGGTTGTTGTCCTGGCACCACACTGCCAGGTCACTGACCTCCTCCCTGTAGGCTGTCTCATCTTCGCTGGTGCTCAGGCCTACCCCCGTCATGTCTTCAGCAAACTTGATGATGGTGTTGGAGTCATGCGTGGCCCGCAGTCGTGGGTGAACAGGGAGTACAGGTGGGGACTAAGCACACACCCCTGTGAGGTCCCCGTGTTGAGGTTCAGCGTGGCGTAGGTGATGTTGCTTACCTTCACTACCTTCGGTCGGCCCGTCAGGAAGTCCAGAATCCAGTTGCAGAGGGAGGTGTTCAGTCCCAGGGTCCTAAGCTTGGTGACGAGCTTGGAGGGGACAAGGATGTTGAACGCTGAGCTATAGTCAATGAACAGCATTCTCACATAGGTGTTCCTCTTATCTATGTGGGTGAGGGCACTGTGGAGTGCAATTGAGATTGCGTTGTCTATGGATCTGTTGGGGCGGTATGCAAATTGGAGTGTGTCTGGGAAGATGGAGTTGATGTATGCAATAACCAGCCATTCAAAGCACTTCATGATTACATATGTGAGTGCTACAGGGTGGTAGTCATTGTGGCATGAAGACTTAGAGAAAATACTGTAAATGAACACTTGAGGGAAGTCTAAAAGGCCTCGTCTCCTTTGGTATTTTATTTGAAAAAGTAACAGTAGTAGTAACAGTGGTTTGAATTATGAATATCTTCCTTTTTCAGAGAAAAGGCTGTAGGTAGCTAGAAATAAATATTCTCCCTATGGTCCTGGTAACTTTGATTTGTGTAACAGTTAGCATTTATAGCTGGCTATCATGAAATGAGAGATTGATGTATCAAACAGAGGTCAAGGTACAAAAACAACTGAGATCAAGGGAAGAAGAACTGAAGTTCAAGTTCAGTTTTAGCACAGAGGTTGAATAGCAGTTTGGGGACATTAAGATATGGCCTCCCAAAGCCCTTTACCTGGTGAGTGTATTTTTTCATACAGGACTTATTCAGTCAACCATACCAATGTTTTCATGTGGTCGTTAAGATATTGTATTTCAGTCCTGTTTCGACTAAACGATGCAGAAGAAATCTATTCAGTAGACTAGAGCAGGGATTCCCAAACTTTGTGGGGCCGGGGACCCCCTTTGTGAATGCAAATTCATCAGGGACCCCCTCAAAATCAGAACATTTTACAGGTTTAAAGCTAATTTCATGCAATTCTACACATTTCCCCATGGGATAGAGAAACAATTTAGCAGTTTTAAAGCTTAACTTACAATGAAAACTAAATGTTTAGGAAATACGAGAAGTATTGAGTTGAAAACTCTATCATTGGAGTACTGTGGATCCCAGTGAGCCTCACATGCCATGTTGTGCATCTCAGGGTAGCCTATATTGTAGATTAATAATATTGTATTGTATCCTCTAAGCTTGTTCCACAGAACCCTTGGCCAAAATCGTTTAATCTGTTGATTCTAGCAATACTTCTTTAATTATAAAAAAAAATGAAATGTTAATTTAAAAAATATATACAGTACCAGTCAAAAGTTTGGACACACCTACTTATTCAAGGATTTGTCTTTATTTTTACTATTTTCTACATTGTAGAATAATAGTGAAGACATCAAAACTATGAAATAACACATATGGAATTATGTAGTAAACAAAAAAGTGTTAAACAAATCAAAATATATTTTCTATTCGAGATTCTTCAAACAGCCACCCTTTGCCTTGATGACAGCTTTGCACACTCTTGGCATTCTCTCAACCAGCTTCACCTGGAATGCTTTTCCAACAGTCTTGAAGGAGTTCCTACATATGCTGAGCACTTGTTGGCTGCTTTACCTTCACTCTGCAGCCCGACTCATCCCAAACCATCTCAATTGGGTTGAGGTCGGGTGATTGTGGAGGCCAGGTCATCTGATGCAGCACTCCATCATTCTCCTTCTTGGTAAAATAACCCTTACACAGCCTGGAGGTGTGTTGGGTCATTGTCCTGTTGAAAAACAAATTATAGTTCCACTAAGCCCAAACCAGATGGGAATGCTGTGGTAGCCATGCTGGTTAAGTGTGCCTTGAATTCTAAATAAATCACTGACAGTGTCACCAGCAAAGCACCACCCCACCATTACACCTCCTCCTACATGCTATAGTGTGGGAACTTCACATGCGGAGATCATCCGTTCACCCACACCGCATCTCACAAAGACACAGCGGTTGGAACCACAAATCTCCAATTTGGACTCCAGACCAAAGGACACATTTCTACCGGTGTAATGTCCATTGCTTGTGTTTCTTGGCCCAACAGGTTTCTTCTTATTATTGGTGTCCTTTAGTAGTGGCTTCTTTTCAGCAAACCGACCATGAAGGCCTGATTCACACAGTCCCCTCTGAACAGTTGATGTTGAGATGTGTCTGTGACTTGAACTCTATGAAGCATTTATTTGGGCTGCAATTTCTGAGGCTGGTAACTCTAATGAACTTATCCTCTGCAGCAGAGGTAACTCTGGGTCTTCCATTCCTGTGGCAGTCCTCATGAGAGCCAGTTTCATCATAGCGCTTGATGGTTTTGCGACTGCACTTGAAGAAACTGTCAAAGTTCTTGAAATGTTCCGAATTGACTGTCCTTCATGTCTTAAAGTAATGATGGACTGTCATTTCTCTTTGCTTATTTGAGCTGTTCTTGACATAATATGGACTTGGTCTTTTACCAAATAGGGCTATCTTCTGTATACCCCCCCTACCTTGTCACAACACAAGTGATTTGCTCAAACGCATTAAGAAGGAACGAAATTCCACAAATTAACTTTTAAGAAGGCACACCTGTTAATTGAAATGCATTCCAGGTGACTACCTCATGAAGCTGGTTGAGAGAATGCCAAGAGTGTGCAAAGCTGTCATCAAGGCAAAGGGTGGCTATTTGTAGATTCTCAAATATAATATATATTTTGATTTGTTTAACACTTTTTTTGGGTTACTACATGATTCCATATGTGTTATTTCATAGTTTTGATGTCTCCACTATTATTCTACAATGTAAAAAATAAGAAAAATCCTTGAATGAGTAGGTGTGTCCAAACTTTTAACTGGTAGTATATAGTGCCTTCAGAAAGTATTCAGACCCCTTGACTTTTTCCACATTTTGTTACGTTACAGCCTTATTCTAAAATTGATTAAATTGGGGGGGAGGGGAATCTAAACACAATACCCCATAATGACAAATCAAAAACAGGTTTTTAGAAATGTTAGCTAATTTATAAAAAATAGAAAAACAGAAATATCACATTTACATACATATTCAGACCCTTTACTCAGTACTTTGTTGAAGCACCTTTGGCAGCGATTACAGTATCGAGTCTTCTTGTTTATGACGCTACAACAGGGTTCTTCAATTCCGGTCCTGGAGGGCCGAAACACCTCTGTTTTTCATCCTCTCCTTCTAATCAGGGGCTAATTCAGACCTGGGACACCAGGTGAGTGCAATTAACTACCAGGTAGAAATAAAAAACAGAAGTGTTTCGGCCCTCCAGGACCGGAATTGAAGAACCCTGCGCTACAAGCTTCAAGTCCGGGCTCTGGCTGGGCCACTTAAGGACATTCAGAGACTTGTCCCGAAGCCACTCCTGCTTTGTCTTGGCTGTGTGCTTAGGGTCGTTGTCCTGCTGGAAGGTGAACCTTCGCCCCAGTCTGAGGTCCTGAGCGCTCTGGAGCAGGTTTTCATCAAGGCTCTCTCTGTACCTGCCGCTGAAAAACATCCCCACAGCATGATGCTGCCACCACCATGCTTCACCGTAGGGATGGTGCCAGGTTTCCTCCAGACGTGACACTTGGCATTCAGGCCAAAGAGTTCAATCTTGGTTTCATCAGCCTTTTACTGAGGAGTGGCTTCCATCTGGCCACTACCATAAAGGCCTGATTGGTGGAGTGCTGCAGAGATGGTTGTCCTTCTGGAAGGTTCTCCCATCTCCAAAGAGGAACTCTAGAGCTCTGTCAGAGTGACCATCGGGTTCTTGGTCACCTCCCTGACCAATGCCCTTCTCCCCCAATTGCTCAGTTTGGCCAGGCGGTCAGCTCTAGGAAGAGTCTTCCATTTAAGAATGATGGAGGCCACTATGTTCTTGGGGACCTTCAATGCTGCAGAAATTGTTTTGGTACCCTTCCCCAGATCTGTGCCTCGACACAATCCTGTCTCGGAGCTCTATGGACAATTCTTCGACCTCATAGCTAGGTTTTTGCTCTGACATGCATTGTCACTGTGGGACCTTATATAGACAGGTGTGTTCCTTTCCAAATCATGTCCAATCTATTGAATTTACCACAGATGGACTCCAATCAAGTTGTAGAAACATCTCAAGGATGATCAATGGAAACAGGATGCACCTGAGCTCAATTTCGAGTCTCATAGCAAACGGTCTGAATACTTATGTAAAATTTTATTTTAATAAATTTGCAACGATTTCTACAAACCTGTTTTCGCTTTGTCGTTATGGGGTATTGTGTGTAGATTGCTGAGGATTTTTATTTATTTAATCCATTTTAGAATAAGGCTGTAACGAAACAAAATGTGGAAAAAGTCAAGGGGTCTGAATACTTTCTGAAGGCACTCTATACAGTATACAGTGGGGAAAAAAAGTATTTAGTCAGCCACCAATTGTGCAAGTTCTCCCACTTAAAAAGATGAGAGAGGCCTGTAATTTTCATCATAGGTACACGTCAACTATGACAGACAAATTGAGAAAAAAAAATCCAGAAAATCCCATTGTAGGATTTTTAATGAATTTATTTGCAAATTATGGTGGAAAATAAGTATTTGGTCACCTACAAACAAGCAAGATTTCTGGCTCTCACAGACCTGTAACTTCTTCTTTAAGAGGCTCCTCTGTCCTCCACTCGTTACCTGTATTAATGGCACCTGTTTGAACTTGTTATCAGTATAAAAGACACCTGTCCACAACCTCATACAGTCACACTCCAAACTTCACAATGGCCAAGACCAAAGAGCTGTCAAAGGACACCAAAAACAAAATTGTAGACCTGCACCAGGCTGGGAAGACTGAATCTGCAATAGGTAAGCAGCTTGGTTTGAAGAAATCAACTGTGGGAGCAATTATTAGGAAATGGAAGACATACAAGACCACTGATAATCTCCCTCGATCTGGGGGCTCCACGCAAGATCTCACCCTGTGGGGTCAAAATGATCACAAGAACGGTGAGCAAAAATCCCAGAACCACACGGGGGGGACCTAGTGAATGACCTGCAGAGAGCTGGGACCAAAGTAACAAAGCCAACCATCAGTAACACACTACGCCGCCAGGGACTCAAATCCTGCAGTGCGAGACGTGTCCCCCTGCTTAAGCCAGTACATGTCCAGGCCCGTCTGAAGTGCATTTGGATGATCCAGAAGAGGATTGGGAGAATGTCATATGGTCAGATGAAACCAAAATATAACTTTTTGGTAAAAACTCAACTCGTCATGTTTGGAGGACAAAGAATGCTGAGTTGCATCCAAAGAACACCATACCTACTGTGAAGCATGGGGTTGGAAACATCATGCTTTGGGGCTGTTTTTCTGCAAAGGGACCAGGACGACTGATCCGTGTAAAGGAAAGAATGAATGGGGCCATGTATCGTGAGATTTTGAGTGAAACCCTCCTTCCATCAGCAAGGTCATTGAAGATGAAACGTGGCTGGGTCTTTCAGCATGACAATGATCCCAAACACACCGCCCGGGCAACGAAGGAGTGGCTTCGTAAGAAGCATTTCAAGGTCCTGGAGTGGCCTAGCCAGTCTCCAGATCTCAACCCCATAGAAAATCTTTGGAGGGGAGTTGAAAGTCTGTGTTGCCCAGCGACAGCCCCAAAACATCACTGCTCTAGAGGAGATCTGCATGGAGGAATGGGCCAAAATACCAGCAACAGTGTGTGAAAACCTTGTGAAGACTTACAGAAAACGTTTGACCTGTGTCATTGCCAACAAAGGGTATATAACAAAGTATTGAGAAACTTTTGTTATTGACCAAATACTTATTTTCCACCATCATATGCCAATAAATTCATAAAAAATCATACAATGTGATTTTCTGGATTTTTTTTCACATTTTGTCTGTCATAGTTGACGTGTACCTATGATGAAAATTACAGGCCTCTCTCATCTTTTTAAGTGGGAGAACTTGCACAATTGGTGGCTGACTAAATACTTTTTTTCCCCACTGTATATAGATTTTTTTGATCTGGCCGCGAACCCCTTGCAGTACCTCGTCCGCATACCCCCTGGACTAGAGTAGGGCTGCTATGAAACTATTCTTCATAGTTATGAGTTTGTGTCTATTATATCCTTGTTGGGAAAACATACATTAGTCATATATACCCCGCAAGAGGGGACATCGTCAGTAAGTCTCCCAAGTTGTTACTGAGAATCAAAAGGGAAAGACAAAGAATGTAATGACAGGAAAGAATGCCACTGATATATAAGTTAAGCATGCCCACTGTGTTGATTCAAATCTTGGAGAAATACTTATAGAAAATTAGTATCTTGGGATATTTACTGACTTTTGGGCCAAAGGACTGAGCAGCAGTTGGTGGCACCTTAATTGGGGAGGACGGGCTTGTGATAATGGCTGGAGTGGAATGGGTGGAATGGTATCAAATACATCAAACAGTGTGGTTTCCATGCGTTTGATGCCATTCCATTCGCTCCATTCCAGCCATTATTATGAGGCATCCTCCTCTCAGCAGCCTCTACTGATAGTGATGGTGCAGTGGTCTAAGGCACTGCATCGCAGTGCTAGCTGTGCCACTAGAGATCCTGGTTCGAATCCAGGCTCTGTCGTAGCCGGCCGTGACCGGGAGACCCATGGGGCGGCGCACAATTGGCCCAGCGTCGTCTAGGGTAGGGGAGGGAATGGCCGGCAGGGGATGTAGCTCAGTTCGTAGAGCATGGCGTTTGCAACGCCAGGGTTGTGGGTTCGATTCCCATGGGGGGTATGAAAAAAATAAAAAAATAATGTATGCACTAACTGTAAGTCGCTCTGGATAAGAGCGTCTGCTAAATGACTAAAATGTAAATGTAATGGTGTCTTGATTGTGGTTCATATTGTTGTACTTTTTATACACAATTATTTATTTAACTGATGTATTTTGTTAACAGAGGGAACTTTGAAAAGACCCAAGCAATCCAAGAGCATGGAATTGGATCCCCCAAGCAGTAATTAGGCTATACAGATGCATTTAAAAGTATTTATACAGTACATTCAGAAGCCTTGAACACAATTTAGATGACCTAATTTAGATGACCTAATTTACAAGTCTTTGGTATTATCATGAACTGCATTCTAGAAAGCAGCTAACTTAAGAAGTTTCCCCTACAAACCCAGCAGATTTGCTCAGTGGAAATTTGTGGTTACATAGTGGTTACCAACAATTTATTAAAAAGGGCCTACAATCTCTAAGACTGTCTGAGCAATATTAAGATAGATGGGAGCAAGAAAACATACTTAATTTATTCGGTACCCTTAGTTATGTTTCAGCAGCTTGTAAAATAATCCAAATGAATCGTGTAAATTAGAAATATGATCTGATTATCTTCTCTTCCCAATGTCCGCATAGTGAACTTGGTGCTGTGTGGGAGGAGAAGCTTGGAAGACTTCTACACAGCCAACTGGGTCAGACAGAGTTCAGCCCAGAGTGAACCTCCTGCTCAGTGTGTATGAAGAGCCAGGGAAAGGTAGATGGAGCTGGTGGAGCTCCATACATAGCTGCCTGCTCTGTATGGAGCACCTCAAGAGGATGTGTCGTGTGAGACTCGCCGCTGTGTCTCTGTGACCCTGAGGTCCATGCTTTCCCCCAGGTGTACCTGAGGCTCAACTCACTGATGAAGACTAAAGAGAGTAAGAGACTATCCAGAATGTACTGAGTTCAAAGGTCAATTACTTTATGGCTGTGTTGAAGCACAAAACCAAACAGAGAGCCAAGAGAAAATAAGTAGAAGAGAGCAGTCAGGAGATAATAAAAAAATGCAGGGGGTGATATCATGAGTTAAGCCATAGCTCAGAGGTGCCAGTTCTGCTTCAGGCTGTCGAGAAAACGATAGGGAACACAGATAAATGCTATAGGACTAGTAGTACCTGCATGTACAGATGTAGGATCTTAAATTTGAGCCAGTTTGCTACAGCGGGAAAAGAATCCTGCAGCAACAGGAAACGTGAATTATTTTTGTAAGGATAGAAAAAAAAAAAGAAAAAAAAAAAATACATTTTTCATAAGAGGAAAATCAAGTCTGACATTTCAAAGTGGAAATTACAAACTTTAGAAGCCTTTTTAAACCTCAAATACACTACACGCTTTAAATGTCCTGCATTGCATGAAAGTTCTCCTGCAACATGGGTGATCAAATTAAGATCCTACATCTGTACATCTATCCCAGTACTGTAACAAATATGGAGAACATGAGGATGACCATCAGATCTCTGGAGGAGAAGCTCAAAACAACAGGTAAATAGATGTCAAAAATACATTAATTTGAATCTATTATTGTTTTCGTAAGTATTTTAATGTCTATATGGAATGGCAAGCACAAAGCACGGGGCTACAATTTGATAATCCCGATACAATAGACCCCTTCATGTGTTTGCAAACATTGCCGCACGAGGGCGATGCGTGCAAGTTGGTGTCAGAACACGGGGAAGTTCTTACAGAACGCCAACAAAACACGCCTCTATTTACATGTTGCTTATGAGTGCATTTCACACTACTTTTGGATTATAATTGGATTTTAAGCCTCGTATGAATGTCCTGCTTAATATATTGTGTGTGTCATCATCGCAAATCAACTGCATTATACTTCAAAAACACTTCAACCAGTAAAATGGCTCTTTGGCTAGCTTTTGCTACAGCCAATGTCAATGAGCGTTACTATTCTAGGTAACAACTGCTGCATCCAAAATAGTTATTTTGCAAAGATCACAACCAAATTGTAAGCATATGAGAACCCCAAAAAGGTATTATGTTTACAAGTAATACAAACGTAAATCTAGGCTATGTTGAATGGGCGCAGATGGCGATGGAGTTCTAACTGCAGCCAAAAGTCGCGCGCATCTGAGGTCTATGGAGGAAGGCTATCAATAGACGGCAATACATTGATTGATAATATTGATCAGCATCATTATCAACTTACAGTTTGTGTCAAAAATACATTGCTGTGTATATACACTGTATAAGAGGCAAACATTTGATTAACCACATTTTATCATTATGATGCGGTTTTAAAATGCTCTGTAATACTTGTCAAAAGCTTGTATGACCCCCCTAATAATGTCTCATCTTATTATAATTTAGTTGACAATTTGCTACATAGAGAAACATAACATGACCAATATTTCTGCCACATTTTTTTCATACTCTTCAGCTAGTAAGAATAGCATATGTAGTAAACATTGTATCTTGTTCTGTCACTAGGGAGATTGTTGGAGAGTGTGGATAGTCTCAGGAGAGTGCTGCTGAGGAATACATTAGGAAGAGTGCAACTGGAAACACTATCCTGGGAAGAGACGTGTTCAAGGAAGCTGTCTAATGCTGGATCAGTCACCTTTGAGTGTCAGAAGGAGATGGCTGACATCAATGGGAGACATCGTAACAGTGATTGACACTCCCGGGCTGTTTGGCACAACGGTGGATAATGTGGAGATCATGAAAGAGGTTGGTAAATGCATTTCTATGGCTGCTCCTTCGCCCCAATGTCTTTCTCCTGGTCCTAACTGTGGGCCGCTTCACTCAAGAGGAGATAGAAACAGTGAAGATGATCCGGAAGATCTTTGAATACAACACTTCCATGCACACCATTGTACTGTTCACTAGATGAGATGACCTCAAAAGGAAAGACCATTGGAGAGTTTGTTGAAACAGTGGGGAACGACATACCCCACACAATTCAGAAATGTAGGGACTGATACGCTATATATACAAAAGTATGTGGACACCCCTTCAAATTAGTGGATTTGGCTACTTCAGCCACTCCCATTGCTACACTAATAAGATGTTCCATAAAGAATACTGAAGGAGAGGAAGGAAGAGATAGAAAGAGAGAAGGAGGAGTTGAGACTAAAAGAAGAGGCAGAAATTGCTAAGTTGAAAGAAACCATGCAGAAGGAGGTAAAGTGAGAGAAATCAGAGAGAGGGAAAAGGGGGGCGGAATTCAAAAAGAGAGAACAGGAGAATCTGAAGCTAAGAGACGATGAGAAGGAGCAGAAAATAATGTTGGAAGAGGAGCTCAAGGAACAGATGTTTGATGAGGAAGACTAAGAAAAAGAGGAGAAAGAGAAAAGTCTTGCCTGTCTAAAATAAATGCATGAAAAATAGATAAAAGACCTGAATATGGAGAGTGAGAGAGCAGCAAGAAAGAAAGCAAAAAAAGTATTGTTCTCGACCGGAGAAAGAGGTTGCAAAAGCTAGAGAAGAGATGGAGGGAGGTGTATTAGAAGGGAGGAAAAGATGGGAAGAGGCAGGGAATTAAAGATGGGAGAAGGAAGGGTTTATGAAGGGAGAGGAGGGTCAAATGGAGGGATATAGGAAGAGGGAAAGGGCAGACTATCAGAAAGGAGTGGAGGAAGGGAAACTGGAGGGATTTAAGAACGGCGATAAGGTAAGTCTATGGGAAGGGAAAACGGGAGGGATATGATGAAGGAACCAAAGATGCAATATCCAAACTAACGGGAAAGACAGCAGTTGAGTTGGGTAAAGATGCAAAAGAGGGACAGAGTACATATTTTGCGAAATCTGCTGTAAATGGAGTCATTAATGACATGACAAACTGGGTCTATGAATACATACATACAACAACAAAAAAATCAGAACAAGGAATGGGAATACCTTTTTTTTTATGAAAAAGGCATAAGGAGGGTAAAATGGAAAAGTATGAAGAGGGGAATAAGGCAGGGCATGATGAATGGCAGAGAGATAGTAGAGGGCTATTGCATTTTGTACAATCCAACCTTGTGGTTGAGAATAGACCATCTTGTAACACTGTATTTGACTATTTTTACAAGCTAACAAGAACATGCAAGCCAATCTTTTAAAAATAGCTTTACAGTTGATTTCAACCTCGACAAAACCGAGCTGCTCTTCCTCCCATGGAAGGCCATCCCGCTCCAAGACCTCTCCATCACGTTGACAACTCCACGGTGTCCCCCTCCCAGAGTGCAAACCACTGTGTCCCCCTCCCAGAGTGCAAAGAACCTTGGTGTGACCCTGGACAACACCCTATCGTTCTCTGCAAACATTGACTCGCTCCTGCAGGTTCATGCTCTACAACATCCGTAGAGTAAGACCTTTCCTCACACAGGAAGCGGGGCAGGTCCTAATCCAGGAATCTTGTAATCTCCCGTCTAGACTACTGCAATTCTCTGTTGGCTGGGCTCCACGATTTGCACTCAGGCCAAAAGCATACTTTTTTTGTCTCATCAGACCACATCATTTTGTTCCTTATGCTGTCAGTCTTTCACGTACCTTTTTGCTAACTCCAGGTATGCTGTCATTTGCCTTTTTCTCAGGAGTGGCTTACATCTGGCCCCTCTCCCATAAAGTCCAGATTGTTGAAGTGCTGTAGAGACAGTTGTCCCTCTGACAGGTTCTCCTATCTCAGCCAAGGAACTCAGTAGTTATGTCGGAATGGTCATTGGGTTCTTGGTCACCTCCCTGACCCAAGGTCTTTCTTGCCCAGCAGATCAAGCGGAGATGGAGCTGGTCTAGTATGATCACCAGCAAGGAAGGTTGTTGAATAAAAACCCAGTATGAAACCCCAAAATGTTGTAGTCTATAGTCCTCTTCAGAAAACCCACAGGATAGAGTTCAAGATACAATAACCATTTGAACAGTTTGCTGCTACTACAGCAGATGAAGGAGCTGAAAGATGTGGAAATGGACAGTGAGGAAGACGGAAAAGAGCTGAGTGAAGAGGGAAGCGGTGTGGTGAGGAAGATTGGCGTCAAGTATAAAAGGAAAAAACATACTCCAGTAGCTAAGACATTGAACCTGACGAGAATGAAGAATAATTACCTGCGGTGGTAGGTGCAGTGAAAACCGGCAAGTTCTAGCCTTGTCCGATGATGATAAAGGGAATTCTGGCCTAGTGGAAGTGAGATTTTGAGAGAATGGATCCTTGCCTTCTGGCTGATCCATATGTGGTGTCAGGTTGGGGACTTTAATCTGTGAAAGTAACTCGAAGTGGACTCGTGATGATTTTGTGTGTCTTCCGCCCAGAGGGATCAGGGGCTCCGCGCCTTGGGATAAGAACTGTGACTTGCTTTGCTGTCCAGAGCAGGGCGCTGTTGAAAAGAGTGTTAACTGGGGTGGCGTTAAGTGTTGAGGAGGATCAACTGAAATGGAAGATTCCTGGTGTCTGTGACACCAGCCGTTTGGTGTGACGCAGACCCAGTGGAGAGCGTGTTGAAACAGAGAAGACACAGTCTGTCCTGCTGAGTTTTAAAGCAGAGTCTTTACCCAACAAAGGAAAGTTAAGATGTGTCAGTTATCCTGTGAGAGCTTTTCTCCCAAACCCATTACGGTGTTTTAGGTGCCAAGCTCATGGTCATATAGCAGCAGTGTGTAGGAGGGAGATTCCTAGATGTGAGAAGTGTGCAGGAGGGCATGAGACAAAGGAATGTGTAGTATTGGTGGAAAGAGCTGTGTGTTAACTGTAAGGGTACACATGGTGCTGGAGATCAGAAGTGTCCGAGGAGAGAAAGGCAGGTAAAGGGATTGGGGCGAGGAATCCTAAGAGACTCCCTGTGAGTAGGCTGAGGCCAATAGAGAGTGATGGGAATAACATGCTTCAGTAAGGTTGGTTTCTTAGCATTCATAGCTAATCAACTGTACTGTGGTCCTCTGTAGCTCAGCTGGTAGATCCCCGGGACCACCCATACACAAAAATGTATGCACGCATGACTGTAAGTTGCTTTGGATAAAAGCGTCTGCTAAATGGCATATTATTATTATTATTATTATTATTACTACTGCAGAAATGGAACGTAAATCACAGAAAATAGATGTTGTGGTGGCAGCTGCAGAGAAGTACTTTGGTGTACGAGATTTTTACTGCAGAAGTGTCCCGTCCTCACAGGCTGCCGGCCTGGTGTAGGATCAGATAGGGCCAAGTAGTGGAATAGTGGTGAAGTTTTAATGGGAGTAGGGTTAGTTAGTCATTTTTCTTCCCTTTTCCCCATCCCTTTTTGTGTCACAAAGTGTAATGAACTCACATTCCAGAACAGTAGGTGGAAACACAGGACTAGATAAGAGAAATAGATTAATAGGGAGGCTGTGATCGGCCTCACACTCCAGTAACGTAGATGGCGGTGTATGCACCCTTCAGTTGGTTGCGATCCGCCAACACAAGTTTAAAGAAGAAGAACTCTAGCTAGCACACGGGAACCGGAGTCAATGAGGGGTAATTTGTTTCCAATGGATATTTAATTTAATTTTTTATTTAATCTTTATTTAACCAGGTAAGCCAGTTAAGAACAAGTTCTCATTTACAACTGCGACCTGGCCAAGATAAAGCAAAGCAGTGCGATAAAAACAACAACACAGAGTTACATATGGGGTAAACAAAACATAAAGTCAAAAATACAACAGAAAATATATATACAGTGTGTGCGAGTGTAGTAAATAATGGAGGTAAGGCAATAAATAGGCCATAGTGCAAAATAGTTACAATTTCGTATTAACACTGGAATGATAGGTGTGCAAAAGATGATGTGCAAATAGAGATACTGGGGTGCAAATTAGCAAAATAAATAACAATATGGGGATGAGGTAGTTGGATGGGCTAATTTCAGAATGGCTGTGTGCAGGTGCAGTGATCGGTAAGCTGCTCTGACAACTGACGCTTAAAGTTAGTGAGGGAGATAAGAGTCTCCAGCTTCAGAGAATTTTGCAGTTTGTTCCAGTCATTGGCAGCAGAGAACTGGAAGGAATGGCGGCCAAAGGAGGTGTTGGCTTTGGGGATGACCAGTGAGATATACCTGCTGAAGCGCAGACTACGGGTGGGTGTTGCTATGGTGACCAGTGAGCTAAGATAAGACGGGGATTTGCCTAGCAGTGATTTATAGATGACCTGGAGCCAGTGGGTTTGGTGACGAATATGTAGTGAGGGCCAGCCAACAAGAGCGTACAGGTCACAATGGTGGGTAGTATATGGGGCTTTGGTGACAAAACGGATGGCACTGTGATAGACTACATCCGATTTGCTGAGTAGAGTGTTGGAGGCTATTTTGTAAATGGCATCGCCGAAGTCAAGGATCGGTAGGATAGTCAGTTTTACGAGGGCATGTTTGGCAGCATGAGTGAAGGAGGCTTTGTTGCAAAATAGGAAGCCGATTCTAGATCTAACTTTTGATTGGAGATGCTTAATGTGAGTCTGGAAGGAGAGTTTACAGTCTAACCAGACACCTAGGTATTTGTAGTTGTCCACATACTCTAGGTCAGACCCGCCGAGAGTAGTGATTCTAGTCGGGTGGGCGGGTGCAAGCAGCGTTCGGTTGAAGAGCATGCATTTAGTTTTACTAGTGTTTAAGAGCAGTTGGAGGCTACGGAAGGAGTGTTGTATGGCCTTGAAGCTCGTTTGGAGGTTTGTTAACACAGTGTCCAATGAAGGGCCAGATGTATACAAAATGGTGTTGTCCGCATAGAGGTGGAGCCGAGCGTCACCAGCAGCAAGAGCGACATCATTGATATACACAGAGAATAGAGTCGGCCCGAGAATTGAACCCTGTGGCACCCCCATAGAGACTGCCAGAGGTCCAGACAACAGGCCCTCCAATTTTACACATTGAACTCTATCTGAGAAGTAGTTGGTGAACCAGGCGAGGCAGTCATTTGAGAAACCGAGGCTATTTAGTCTGCCAATAAGAATGCAGTGGTTGACAGAGTCGAAAGCCTTGGCCAGGTCGATGAAGACGGCTGCGCAGTACTGTCTTTTATCGATCGCGGTTATAATATCGTTTAGGACCTTGAGCGTGGCTGAGGTGCACCCATGACCAGCTCGAAAACCGGATTGCATAGCGGAGAAGGTACGGTGGATTTCGAAATGGTCGGTGATCTGTTTGTTAACTTGGCTTTCAAAAACTTTTGAAAGGCAGGGCAGGATGGATATAGGTCTGTAACAGTTTGGATCTAGAGTGTCACCCCCTTTGAAGAGGGGGATGACTGTGGCAGCTTTCCAATCTCTGGGGATCTCAGACGTTACGAAAGAGAGGTTGAACAGGCTAGTAATAGGGATTGCGACAATTTCGGCGGCTAATTTTAGAAAGAAAAGGCCCAGATTGTCTAGCCCAGCTGATTTGTAGGGGTCCAGATTTTTCAGCTCTTTCAGAACATCAGCTGTCTGAATTTGTGTAAAGGAGAAGCGGGGGGGGCATGGGCAAGTTGCAGCAGAGGGTACAGAGCTGGTGGACGGGGTAGTGGTAGCCAGGTGGAAAGCACGGCCAGCCGTAGCAAAAATCCTTGTTGAAATTCTCGATTATTGTAGATTTATCGGTGGTGACAGTGTTTCCTAGCCTCAGTGCATTGGGCAGTTGGGAGGAGGTGCTCTTATTCTCCATGGACTTTACAGTGTCCCAAACCTTTTTGGAGTTAGTGCTACAGGATGCAAATTTCTGTTTGAAAAAGCTAGCCTTTGCTTTCCTAACTGATTGTGTATATTGGTTCCTGACTTCCCTGAAAAGTTGCATATCGCGGGGGCTGTTAGATGCTAATGCAGTACGCCACAGGATGTTTTTGTGCTGGTCAAGGGCAGTCAAGTCTGAGGAGAACCAGGGGCTATATCTGTTCTTAGTTTTGAATTTTTTGAATTGGGCATGCTTATTTAAGATTGAGAGGAAAGCACTTTTAAAGAACAACCAGGCATCCTCTACTGACGGAATGAGGTCAATATCCATCCAGGATACCCGGGCCAGGTCAATTAGAAAGGCCTGCTCGCTAAAGTATTTTAGGGAGCGTTTGACGGTGATGAGGGGTGGTCGTTTGACCGCGGACCCATTACGGACGCAGGCAATAAGGCAGTGATTGCTGAGATCCTGGTTGAAGACAGCAGAGGTATATTTAGAGGGTAAATTTGTCAGGATGATATCTATGAGGGTGCCCATGTTTACAGATTTTGGGTTGTACCTGGTAGGTTCGTTGATATAATTTGTGTGAGATTGAGGGCATCTAGTTTAGATTGTAGGTTGGCCGGGGTGTTAAGCATATCCCAGTTTAGGTCACCAAGCAGTACGAACTCTGATGATAGATGGGGGGCAATCAGTTCACATATGGTGTCCAGGGCACAGCTCGGGGCTGAGGGGGGTCTGTAGCCAGCGGCAACAGTGAGAGACTTATTTCTGGAAAGGTGGATTTTTAGAAGTAGAAGCTCAAACTGTTTGGGCACAGACCTGGATAGTACGATAGAGCTCTGCAGGCTATCTCTACAGTAGATTGCAACCCTTCCCCCTTTGGCAGTTCTATCAAGACGGAAAATGTTGTAGTTGGGGATGGACATTTCAGAATTTTTGGTGGCCTTCCCAAGCCAGGATTCAGACACTGCTAGAACATCAGGGTTGGCGGAGTGTGCTAACGCAGTGAATAACTCAAACTTAGGGAGGAGGCTTCGGATATTGACGTGCAAGAAACCAAGGCTTTTACGATTACAGAGGTACAGAGAGAGAAGAATATGTGGGTGACGATGTACAGTATATAACAATTGTTTCTCCTTGTGTGTGTGGGCAGCGGAGATCCTCCAGGCCAACGACAGCCTGACTCAGGTCATCAACCTGTACAGGCAGCAGGTGAAGGGGGAGGTGGTGAACGGGAACAATTCAGCTAACACACAAAGGCTCACAGGTGAGCAGCAATGGGTCAATGAGACATCCATAGGGACGATAGGATCACTTGACACAATCTTCATAGGAGTGGAGTAGAGTATATGATTACATGCATGGGCTAAAGATGAGCTCTCACTGTACACTTATCTCTTACAGGAAGTAGTACGGCGCTGCGTGATCTATCGGGATTGGACACGTCGCCCAAGTCACCTCATTCCTACCCAGAATTCCCCACAGCTCTGCAGGCTATCTCTACAGTAGATTGCAACCCCACCCCCTTTGGCAGTTCTATCGAGACGGAAAATGTTGTAGTTGGGGATGGAAATGTCAGAATTTTTGGTGGCCTTCCTAAGCCAGGATTCAGACACTGCTAGAACATCAGGGTTGGCGGAGTGTGCTAACGCAGTGAATAACTCACACTTAGGGAGGAGGCTTCTGAAACAAAGGCTTTTACGGTTACAGAAGTCAACAAATGATAACGTCTGGGGAGTAGGAGTGATACTGGGGGCTACAGGGCCTGGGTGAACCTCTACATCACCAGAGGAACAGAGAAGGAGTAGAATAAGGATACGGCTAAAGGCTTTAAGAACTGGTCTTCTAGTGCGTTGGGTACAGGGGAAAAGGGGCAGATTTCCGGGCATTGTAGAATGGATTCAGGGCATTATGTACAGACAAGGATATGGAAGGATATAAGTACAGTGGAGGTAAACCTAAGCGTTGAACGATGAAAGAGATAGCATCACTGGAGGCACCGATTGAGTCAGTCTCCGCGTGTATGGGGGGGTGGAAGAACAAGGGCTTGAGGGAATGGCGACGTTAGCTAGCTACAATGAGAGGACGAGAAGGATAAAGGCTTCCGGAGTGGAGGAATATGGAAGGTGGATTTAGGAATTTGAATCTGTCCTGGTGGTGGCAGGTCGTGTAACGGCAGAAGCGGATGCAATGTTTGATTTTGTTGGCGCGAGTGGAGTTGATGAGAATGATAAGTGGACAACGGTGAGAAAGAAGAATGGAGCTAAAAGGGCTAGTTGGAAATTAAGATCAATTTATTGTTGGAGTGCATTTCACCAGCAAGGATGTTTTTTGGGTAACCCGTTTGTGGTCTCAAAGATGGTAAAGGACGCATTGGTAAAAGTCGGTCAGAGTGACCAGAAGTGGTGTGTTGTTGATTTTGTGTGTGTCAAGAGAACAAAGGGAGGAAGCACTGTGGCTCTACAAACTATCAACGTATGATGTGGAAAACTGTGATTTTTGGAGTAGGACACCGAAGTGGTAGACGCACGTCGACTGACCCAAATGATAAATTGAAAGAAAGAGGAAAGCCTAGTGGTATTATTGACTTTTGATCAAGCGTTTCTCCCGACTCATGTAAAACTTGGGTATGTGAGATATGTGGTGAGACTGTATCTACAGAAGCTGCTGCAGTGTTACGATTGTAAAAAGTTTGGACACATGGCAAGTGTTTGTCGAAGGAAGAGTCAGATGAAGCACGTTGCTGTAATTGTGATGGGAATCACGTTCCCAAGTTCCTGGAGTGCCCTGTAAGGATGAAGGAGGTCGCAGTGGCTAGGATCAGGGCTATCCAGCAGGTCTCCTATGTGGAGGCTGTGAAAATAGCTGAAAGAGCAAGTGGAGATGAGATGGCAGTGGATGCCCCACAGCCTGCAGTGAATGCAGTTCAGGAGAAGGATCCAGAAACACTAACAGTGAAGGTGGACTTTGTTGCATTTATTGTGCAAGTGATAAATTGCACTGGACAAACTAATACAAAAATCTAAGAAACTAGACATAATTGTGACTAGGGCAAAAATACTTCTGGATCTCCAGGACTTTACAGCCCAAATGTTACAGGAAATACTGAATGAAGAGGTTCCCCTATCCATACATTTGAATCTGACTGAAGGAGTACAGTTTGTTTTATTTACTTTTGACTAATACGTTTTTTTTTTTCACCCTTCCCTTCTCCCTATTATTTTGCGTTAAGGTGTATCAGTTTTCACCGCATCCAGTTGGTGGCAGCATGCACCGCTAACGTTGTTTGTGGACCGCAGTAATACCATAGAAGAAGAACTCTAGCAAGCTCAAGCTAACAACAACACAACACTCGCTGCAGCGCATTTAAATCTTTGGCTGCAGTTTCCGAGACATTTAGATATCACCTGTTTGGGTTGGTTTGTAGTAAAACTAATAATAATACTTGTTCATTTGTCTTAACGCTTTGTACACGTTCGTTCAATAATATTTAAACAAATTCTCAGTTTCACATTTTTTATAGCTAGCTAGCTGTAACTTAGCCAACTAATGTTAACACAATAAGGGCCTTAGCTAGCTACTACTGTAACGTTAGATAGGTTGCCGTTTTGAACGCGAATATCTAAGGCTTGCCTGCAAAAACTTGCCTCTGTTCCAACGGAGAAATATATTTTTGTATATATTTAGCCAACTAACTAGCTAGGTAGAAGTAAATTGGTTTTTAAAATGAGGGGCGGTTCGTCGTATGGAGACCGGGACCGTGGTCGCGACAGGGGGTAAGTCGGGCAGCTAACGTTAGCTATTTGCCTGGAAACCCGACGATGAATTGCATTGAATTCTACGTCGGGCAGAAATGAGCGTTTGAATCAGGAAGGTTTCTTCTTACGACCTCTGCTAGCCAGAATGTTGAATAAAATGATATTTTAACTTACTTTACCGTTGGTCCTTTTGCAGGTAGGAATGTGAGACAATATATCCACAGGAAAGCATAATTAAATCAACTTTTCAAGGCGCTGGTAGTGCGTTCAGAGTTCTATCACCAGAAGCATGGGCACAATATGAAAATACATGCAGGCCATGCAAGCATACATGGTTCAGGGCATGTTACAGGTGATACATCTGGCGTGCATGTGGGTACAGTGCATTCGGAAAGTATTCTGACCCCTTGACTTTTTCCACATTACAACCGTGTTCTAAAATGGATTAAATTGTTGTTTGCCCCCCTTATCAATCTACACACAATACCCCATAATGGCAAAGCAAAAACAGATTTAGATTTTTTTGCAAATGTGTATATAAAAAAACAAAAACAGGATATTACATTTACATAAGTATTCAGAACCTTTACTCAGTATTTTGTTAAACACCTTTGGCAGTGATTACAGCCTCACGTCGTCTTGGGTATGACACAAAAAACTTGGCACACCTGTATTTGGGGAGTTTCTCCCATTCTTCTCTGCAGATCCTCTCAAGCTCTGTCAGGTTGGATGGGGAGCGTCGCTGCACAGCTATTTTCAGGTCTCCAGAGATGTTCGATCGGGTTCAAGTCTGGGCTCTGGCTGGGCCACTCAAGGACATTCAGAGACTTACATTTACATTTTAGTCATTTAGCAGACGCTCTTATCCAGAGCGACTTACAGTTAGTGAATACATATTTTTTTTATACTGGCCCCCCGTGGGAATCGAACCCACAACCCTGGCGTTGCAAACGCCATGCTCTATCAACTGAGCTACATCCCTGCCGGCCATTCCCTCCCCTACCCTGGACGACGCTGGGCCAATTGTGCGCCGCCCATGAGTCTCCCGGTCGCGGCCGGCTGCGACAGAGCCTGGATTCGAACCAGGATCTAGTGGCACAGTTAGCACTGCGATGCAGTGCCTTAGACCACTGCGCCACTCAGGAGACTTGTCCCGAAGCCACTCCTGCGTTGTCTTGGCTGTGTGCTTAGGGTCGTTGTCTTGTTGGAAGGTGAACCTTCGCCCCCAGTCTGAGGTTCTGAGCGCTCTGGAGCAGGTTTTCATCAAGGATCTCTGTACTTTGCTCCGTTCATCTTTCCCTCGATCCTGACTAGTCTCCCAGTCCCAGCCGCTGAAAAACATTCCCACAGCATGATGCTGCCACACCATACTTCACCGTAGGGATGGTGCCAGGTTTCCTCCAGATGTGACGCTTGGCATTCAGGCCAAAGAGTTCAATCTTGGATTCATCAGACCAGATAATCTTGTTTCTCATGGTCTGAGTCCTTTAGGTGCCTTTTGTCAAACTCCAAGCGAGCTGTCTTGTGCCTTTTACTGAGGAGTGGCTTCCGTCTGGCCACTCTACCATAAAGGCCTGATTGGTGGAGTGCTGCAGAGATGGTTGTCCTTCTGGAAGGTTCTCCCATCTCCACAGAGGAACTCTGGAGCTCTGTCAGTGACCATCGGGTTCTTGGTCACCTCCCTGACCAAGGCCCTTCTCCCCTGATTGCTCAGTTTGGCCGGGCGCCCAGCTCTAGGAAGAGTCTTGGTGCTTCCAAATTTTTCCATTTAAGAATGTTGGAGGCCACTATGTTCTTGGGGGGACCTTCAATGCTGCAGAAATGTTTTGTTACCCTATCCCAGACACAATCCTGTTTCGGTGCTCTACGGACAATTCCTTCACCCTCATGGCTTGATTTTTGCTCTGACATGCACTGTCAACTGTGGGACCTTATATAGAAAGGTGTGTGCCTTTCCAAATCATGTCCAATCAATTGAATTGACCACAGGTGGACTCCAATCAAGTTGTAGAAACATTACATTTACATTTCTACATTTTCGTCATTTAGCAGACGCTCTTATCCAGAGCGACTTACAAATTGGTGCATTCACCTTATGATAGCCAGTGGGACAACCACTTAAGAATATATATTCTTTTTTTTTTTTTTGGGTGGGGTAGGGTTACTTTTATCCTATCCCAGGTGTTCCTTAAAGAGGTGTGGTTTCAAGTGTCTCCGGAAGGTGGTGAGTGACTCCGCTGTCCTGGCGTCGTGAGGGAGCTTGTTCCACCATTGGGGTGCCAGAGCAGCGAACAGTTTTGACTGGGCTGAGCGGGAACTGTGCTTCTGCAGAGGTAGGGGGGCCAGCAGGCCAGAGGTGGATGAACGCAATGCCCTCGTTTGGGTGTAGGGACTGATCAGAGCCTGAAGGTATGGAGGTGCCGTTCCCCTCACAGCTCTGTAGGCAAGCACCATGGTCTTGTAGCAGATGCAGGCTTCAACTGGAAGCCAGTGGAGTGTGCGGAGGAGCGGGGTGACGTGAGAGAACTTGGGAAGGTTGAACACCAGACGGGCTGCAGCGTTCTGGATGAGTTGTAGGGGTTTAATGGCACAGGCAGGGAGCCCAGCCAACAGCGAGTTGCAGTAATCCAGACGGGAGATGACAAGTGCCTGGATTAGGACCTGTGCCGCTTCCTGTGTAAGGTAGGGTCGTACTCAGTGAATGCTGTAGAGCATGAACCTACAGGATCGGGTCACAGTTTTGATGTTAGCGGAGAACGACAGGGTGTTGTCCAGGGTCACGCCAAGGTTCTTTGCACTCTGGGAGGAGGACACAACAGAGTTGTCAACCGTGATGGCGAGATCATGGAGCGGGCAGTCCTTTCCCGGGAGGAAGAGCAGCTCCGTCTTGCCGAGGTTCAGCTTGAGGTGGTGATCCGTCATCCACACTGATATGTCTGCCAGACATGCAGAGATGCGATTCGCCACCTGGTTATCAGAAGGGGGAAAGGAGGAGATGGATTGTGTGTCGTCTGCGTAGCAATGATAGGAGAGACCATGTGAGGATATGACAGAGCCAAGTGACTTGGTGTATAGAGAGAATAGGAGAGGGCCTAGAACTGAGCCCTGGAGGACACCAGTGGTGAGAGCACGTGGTGCAGAGACAGATTCTCGCCACGCCACCTGGTAGGAGCGACCTGTGAGGTAGGACGCAATCCAAGAGTGAGCCGCGCCGGAGATGCCCAACTCGGAGAGGGTGGAGAGGAGGATCTGATGGTTCACAGTATCAAAGGCAGCAGATACAGTGGGGAGAACAAGTATTTGATACACTGCCGATTTTGGAGGTTTTCCTACTTACAAAGCATGTAGAGGTCTGTAATTTTTATCATAGGTGCACATCAACTGTGAGAGACGGAATCTAAAACAAAAATCCAGAAAATCACATTGTATGATTTTTAAAGAATTAATTTGCATTTTATTGCATGACATAAGTATTTGATACATCAGAAAAGCAGAACTTAATATTTGGTACAGAAACCTTTGTTTGCAATTACAGAGATCATACGTTTCCTGCAGGTCTTGACCAGGTTTGCACACACTGCAGCAGGGATTTTGGCCCACTCCTCCATACAGGCCTTCTCCAGATCCTTCAGGTTTCGGGGCTGTCGCTGGGCAATACGGACTTTCAGCTCCCTCCAAAGATTTTCTATTGGGTTCAGGTCTGGAGACTGGCTAGGCCACTCCAGGACCTTGAGATGCTTCTTACGGAGCCACTCCTTAGTTGCCCTGGCTTTGTGTTTCGGGTCGTTGTCATGCTGGAAGACCCAGCCACGACCCATCTTCAATGCTCTTACTGAGGGAAGGAGGTTGTTGGCCAAGATCTCGCGATACATGGCCCCATCCATCCTCCCCTCAATACGGTGCAGTCGTCCTGTCCCCTTTGCAGAACAGGCATCCCCAAAGAATGATGTTTCCACCTCCATGCTTCACGGTTGGGATGGTGTTCTTGGGGTTGTACTCATCCTTCTTCTTCCTCCAAACATGGCGAGTGGAGTTTAGACCAAACAGCTATATTTTTGTCTGATCAGACCACTTGACCTTCTCCCATTCTTCCTCTGGATCATCCAGATGGTCATTGGCAAACTTCAGACGGGCCTGGACATGCGCTGGCTTGAGCAGGGGGACCTTGCGTGCGCTGCAGGATTTTAATCCATGACGGCGTAGTGTGTTACTAATGGTTTTCTTTGAGACTGTGGTCCCAGCTCTCTTCAGGTCATTGACCAGGTCCTGCCGTGTAGTTCTGGGCTGATCCCTCACCTTCCTCATGATCATTGATGCCCCACGAGGTGAGATCTTGCATGGAGCCCCAGACCGAGGGTGATTGACCGTCATCTTGAACTTATTCCATTTTCTAATAATTGCGCCAACAGTTGTTGCCTTCTCACCAAGCTGCTTGCCTATTGTCCTGTAGCCCATCCCAGCCTTGTGCAGGTCTACAATTTTATCCCTGATGTCCTTACACAGCTCTCTGGTCTTGGCCATTGTGGAGAGGTTGTAGTCTATTTGATTGAGTGTGGGGACAGGTGTCTTTTATACAGGTAACGAGTTCAAACAGGTGCAGTTAATACAGGTAATGAGTGGAGAACAGGAGGGCTTCTTATAGAAAAACGAACAGGTCTGTGAGAGACGGAATTCTTACTGGTTGGTAGGTGATCAAATACTTATGTCATGCAATAAAATGCAAATTAATTACTTAAAAATCATACAATGGGATTTTCTGGATTTTTGTTTTAGATTCCGTCTCTCACAGTTGAAGTGTTCCTATGATAAAAATTACAGACCTCTACATGCTTTGTAAGTAGGAAAACCTGCAAAAGCGGCAGTGTATCAAATACTTGTTCTCCCCACTGTAGGTCTAGGATGAGAGCAGAGGAGAGAGAGTTAGCTTTAGCAGTGCGGAGAGCCTCCGTGACACAGAGAAGAGCAGTCTCAGTTGAATGACCAGTCTTGAAACCTGACTGGTTTGGATCAAGAAGGTAATTCTGAGAGAGATAACAAGAGAGTTGGAGAGAAAATAAAGAAGGGATACTAGTCTGTAGGTGTTGACATCGGAGGGATCGAGTGTAGGTTTTTTGTGAAGGGGTGCAACTCTCGCTCTCTTGAAGACGGAAGGGACATAGTCAGTGGTCAAGTATGAGTTGATGAGCGAGGTGAGGTAAGGGAGAAGGTCTCCGGAAATGGTCTGGAGAAGAGAGGAGGGGATAGGGTCAAGCGGGCAGGTTGTTGGGGCGGCCGGCCGTCACAAGTCGCAAGATTTCATCTGAAGAGAGAGGGGAGAAAGAAGTCAAAGCATAGGGTAGGGCAGTGTGAGCAGGACCAGCGGTGTCATTTGACTTAATAAATGAGGATCGGATGTCGTCAACCTTCTTTTCAAAATGGTTGACCAACTCATCCACAGAGAGGGAGGGGGAGGAGGATTCAGCAGGGAGGAGAAGGTGACAAAGAGCTTCCTAGGGTTAGAGGCAGAGGCTTGACATTTAGAGTGGTGGAAAGTGGCTTTAGCAGCAGAAACAGAGGATGAAAATGTAGAGGGGAGGGAGTGAAAAGATGACAGGTCCGCAGGGAGTCTAGTTTTCCTCAATTTCCGCTCGGCTGCCCGGAGCCCTGTTCTGTGAGCTCGCAATGAGTCGTCAAGCCACGGAGCAGGAGTGGAGGACCGAGCCGGCCGGGAGGATAGGGGACATAGAGAGTCAAAAGATGCAGAAAGGGAGGAGAGGAGAGTTGAGGAGGCAGAATCAGGAGATTGGAGGGAGAAGGATTGAGCAGAGGGACGAGATGATAGGATGGAAGAGGAGAGAGTAGCGGGAGAGAGAGCGAAGGTCGCGACGGCGCATTACCATCTGAGTAGGGGCAGAGTGAGTAGTGTTGGAGGAGAGCGAGAGAGAAAAGGATACAAAGTAGTGGTCGTAGACTTGGAGGGGAGTTGCAGTGAGATTAGTAGAAGAACAGCATCTAGTAAAGATGAGGTCAAGCGTATTGCCTGCCTTGTGAGTAGGTGGAGACGGTGAGAGGGTGAGGTCAAAAGAGGAGAGGAGTGGAACGAAGGAGGCAGAGAGAAATGAGTCAAAGGTAGACATAGGGAGGTTAAAGTCACCCAGAACTGTGAGGGGTGAGCCATCCTCAGGAAAGGAACTTATCAAGGCGTCAAGCTCATTGATGAACTCTCCAAGGGAACCTGGAGGGCGATAAATGATAAGGATGTTAAGCTTGAATGGGCTAGTGACTGTGACAGCATGGAATTGAAATGAGGAGATAGACAGATGGGTCAGGGGAGAAAGAGAGAATGAGGATTCCTGTGCCACCGCCCCGCTGACCAGATGCTCTCGGGGTATGCGAGAACACATGGTCAGACGAGGAGAGAGCAGTAGGAGTAGCAGTGTTTTCTGTGGTAATCCATGTTTCCGTCAGCGCCAAGAAGTCGAGGGACTGGAGGGTAGCATAGGCTGAGATGAACTCTGCCTTGTTGGCCGCAGAACGGCAGTTCCAGAGGCTGCCGGAGACCTGGAACTCCACGTGGGTCGTGCGTGCAGGGACCACCAGGTTAGAGAGGCAGCAGCCACGCGGTGTGAGGCGTTTGTATGGCCTGTGCGGAGAGGAGAGAACAGGGATAGACAGACACATAGTTGACAGGCTACAGAAAAGGCTACACTAATGCAAAGGAGATCGAAATGAAATTAACTAAAAATCTGGGGAAACGAGGCCTCCCTCACTAACCTTTCACTGAAACACTCAAATACAACTCTTCCAACTTCCACTTTAGAAATTATAATTGCTGTAATCTACAGTAGTTCAATGTTTCCAGGAATAGACTAACTTAGTTTATTCAGCTAGCTAACTTGGTACAGTATTCTTCTGTGAAAACCGCCCAGGGCACCGTATCCTATGACGCCATAGCAAACTAGCATGCTAGCATCCAATAACACACGGTTTAGCACCAATACTTGGTTACAACAAACTACCAATGGATCATTCATGTCCGTGTCTAGTTCCTCAAGGATGATCAATGGAAACATGATTCACCTGAGCTCAATTTCGAGTCTCATAGCAAAGGGTCTGAATACTTATGTAAATAAGGTATTTCTGTTTTTTACTTTTAATACATTAGCAAACATTTATAAAAAAAACTATTTTCGCTTTGTCAATATGGGATATTGTGTGTAGATTGATGAGGAAAAAAATAACATTTAATCAATTCTAGAATAAGGCTGTAACGTAACAAAATGTGGGAAAAATCAAGGGGTCTGAATACTTTCCCAATGCACTGTATATTGTCTCACATTCCTACTGTAAAAAGGACCAATAGCAGTAACCGGTAGATAATGTTTCAATGTCATTTTATTCAACATGCTGGCTTGTAGAGGTCTTGAGTGGAAACTTTCCTGATCCAAACACACATTTTTGCCCAATGTAGAATTCAATACAATTCAACGTCGGGTTTCCAGGCTATTTCTATTCACTTTAGCTAACATGAATATCAAACCAAAGATGGATAGCTACAATGAATCTATAAAGACCAGCTACTTAGCTAGCTAGCTATGTAATCCTCTTCATACCCTTTGGGACCAATGGCCAATATGCGTTCCCTCCAATTCTTTCTGTCCTTGGCAAATGTTGTGTACAATATTGTGTGTGTGAGTCTAGCTTGGAAGTAATCAAATACTAATCTATGTGCGTGTCATCATGTTAGTAGTCCTCGTTTTGGGTCTAGCAGAGGTCCCCCTCCCAACAAGAAGTTTGGGAACCCAGGGGAGCGTTTGCGCAAGAAGAAATGGGACCTAGACGAGCTTCCAAAGTTTGAGAAGAACTTTTACAATGAACATCCAGATGTCCAGCGCATGAGCCAGGTATCTCCACACACCAGTGTTCTTCAGTCAAGGAGAACCACAGGATGTGCGTGTGCATTTGTTACAGCACAGTCCAGTAGGCCTACTATGACATCTGATTCAACTAATCAAGGGTTGGATGTTTACTGAATCTGGTTTATTTGTGCTGGGCAGTCTGCACACTCTTGGTCTCCACTAATATTGAAAATCACTGCCCTATACTCTTATGGACTTAGTCTGCAGTTGTTGTCAGATGTGCCACCCTTGACACTATTTGTGGATAGTTTTTTTCTTATTGTCTCAGATATTGTTTTCTGTCTTTCAGTATGACTTGGAGGAGTTTCGCAGGAAGAAGGAGATCACTATCAGGGGGTCAGGCTGCCCAAAACCTGTCACTAGCTTCTCCCAGGCCCATTTCCCCCGTAAGTACAAACATGTTTCAGTACATCTGAACTGCCCTGGCTTCATTGGAAATATGCATATCATTTTTACTTCTGGGAAAACTCTGGCAGGTAATGTGGCCAATTGAACCTTAGTTTTGTCAACCAAAGCAACTTGTAGTTATTTAGTTATGCTTATAAGATGTTCTTATCCACTTCACCCAGAGTATGTGATGGACGTGCTGATACAGCAGAACTTTAAGGAGCCAACAGCTATCCAGGCACAAGGCTTCCCACTGGCCCTGAGTGGCAGGGACATGGTGGGCATCGCACAGACAGGTTCTGGGAAAACCTTATCGGTGAGATGCAGCTGCAGCTCCATCATTATACATCCACAAGAACAGAACAGCATGAACACAAAGTTACCGCAACACATTATGAACAATAGCAGCATGCACACTGTTCATATCTGTAGACATCTTTATTCATTTGTCTTTCTGAGCATTTTAACACATACCCCTGTGTTGACTGCCATACAATATCCTCAGTTTTCTTGTCTTCCTTCTAGAGCCCGAACGAAATGTGTTTTTGGGGGTCCGATACCGATTCTGATTTTTTTTGGGGGAAAAAACGTATCAATATGATATACATTTACATTTGACATTTTAGTCATTTAGCAGATGCTCTTATCCAGAGCGACTTACAGTTAGTGAGTGCATACATTTTTCATACTGGCCCCCCATGGGAATCGAACCCACAACCCTGGCGTTGCAAGCGCCATGCTCTACCAACTGAGCTACAGGAGGCCCTGCAGATATACTGTTTTACAGTGGATAAATGAAAGTTAACATTTTCCACACTGACTTTTCAGAAATGGCCATCCAAAAGAGCAATTGTCTAAGAAATATGCTGCAAATGTTGATTTCTTACATTGTGACAGTAATGACACATCATGAGAATGTCCACAAGTGTTCCGATAAGCATGAGATTCCCTTTTTACATTCTATTAATTGAATATTGGTTATAGTGGAATTGATATATATCGGTGAAATTATATATCAGTTGGGCTCTATATCCTTCTCTATTATTAATCTCTCTTGCTTGATGTGGGGTATTTATCCCCTTGTTGTTGTATCTCCTCAGTATCTCCTGCCTGCCATTGTGCACATTAACCACCAGCCCTACCTAGAAAGAGGAGACGGACCAATCGTAAGTAAACCATTCTGGATGAATCTTATGGCATGTGTTTCCTATAATTGTTCATATGAATGGATATCAGCCACTTCCAAAATGGATTCTATTCTATTCAGGGGAGTGTTTTTTTCTATCCCCGTCCTGTCTCTGTGCAGTGTTTGGTTCTGGCACCGACTCGAGAGCTGGCCCAGCAGGTTCAGCAGGTGGCGCATGAATACGGCAAGTCATCCCGCATCAAGAGCACCTGTGTCTACGGGGGAGCGCCCAAGGGTCCCCAGATCCGTGATCTGGAAAGAGGTAAGGAGGCTCCTATGGAAAAGGGCCTACACATGTTACAGTACTTCTGCTATACCACCTCCAGTATTCACATTTTTGTCAGGTCATGTTAGTTACCATGATATGACCTATACGGTGAAGATACTCCATACTCTTTTCTATTACGCATGTCTGTCCAAACCAGAGAAACCTACCCTGCTCTCACTCTCCCTCACAGGTGTTGAGATCTGCATCGCCACCCCGGGTCGTCTCATTGACTTCCTGGAGGCAGGGAAGACGAACCTACGGCGCTGCACCTACTTGGTGCTGGACGAGGCTGACAGAATGCTGGACATGGGCTTTGAGCCACAGATCCGCAAGATTGTTGACCAGATTAGGGTGAGTAGGGTTCTCTCGTCACTCAAAAGCAAAGTAACCCTCATTTTACAGCTGTTATTAACTTATCTCTTTCCCATGCATTAGCTACATATTGACGCATTTCAGGCCTGCCTAAGACATACACTGAGTGTACAAAACATTAGGGACACCTGCTCTTTCCATGACAGACTGACCAGGTGAAAGCTATGATCCCTTATTGATGTCAGCTATCCACTATAATCAGTGTAGATGAAGGGGAGGAGACGGGTCAAATAAGGATTTTTAAGCCTTGAGACAATTGAGACATGGATTGTGTATGTGTGACATTCAGAGGGTGAATGGGCAAGACAAAAGATTTAAGTGCCGTTGAACGGGGTATGGTAGTAGGTGCCAGGGGCACCGGTTTGAGTGTGTCAAGAACTGCAACTCTGCTGGGTTTTTCACGCTCTACAGTTTCCTTTGTGTATCAAGAATGATCCACCACACAAAGGACTTCCAGCCGACTTGATACAACTGTGGGAAGCATTAGAGTCCCTGTGGAACGCTTTCGACACCTTCTAGTCCAATGCCTGACGAATTGAGGCTGTTCTGAAGGCAAAAGGGGTACAGCTCAATATTAGGATGGTGTTCCTAATGTTTTGTACACTGTATATTTCTGTAGATGGACTACTGCAACTTCTTTATTCCAAATGGCTAGTGGTTTCTAGTCTATATCCCCGTGCTGCTGCTATACTATAATAAAACATCTGCTACTGCTGCTAGCTACTACAAAATGTGCTTACGTTTTTTATCAAGAGTTTCTAATGCTGCTCTCATCCCAGCCTGACAGACAGACCCTGATGTGGAGTGCCACCTGGCCGAAGGACGTGCGGCAGCTAGCAGAGGACTTCCTGAAGGACTATGTTCAGATCAACGTGGGAGCCCTGGAGCTGAGCGCCAACCACAACATCCTGCAGATTGTGGACGTGTGCGCAGAGAGCGAGAAGGACAACAAGTGAGGCTAATACTTGTTCACTCTACTCCACTGAAACATTAGCATTAGTGAATGGGACTGTGTTGATGCAAACTGATGAGGCTTGGTCGTAGAACAATGTAACTAATTCTCCAAAGAGCTTGCATTGGCTAACATGTTCGCTCACCTTCTCCCAGGCTGCTCCAGCTGATGGAGGAGATCATGGCTGAGAAGGAGAACAAGACCATCATCTTTGTGGAGACCAAGAAACGCTGCGATGATCTGACCCGCAGAATGAGACGCGATGGGTGAGCGAGGGAAAGGAACGCACACACTCTGGGAATAATTAATTGATACCATTGAATATAACAAAGTTATGGTCATGGGGTTGTACTACTTCATAACAATTCCCAATTACTGATCATCAAACTGACAGGTTGGTTTGCTCCTCAGGTGGCCAGCGATGTGTATCCATGGTGACAAGACTCAGCCAGAGAGAGACTGGGTGCTGACAGGTAAGATTTGGTTTATTATGAGTATTATATGGGCTAGTATAGGGCTAATTGGTATTGGTTGTTGTCATGACGCATTCCTTTGTGTCCCTCAGCTGATCTCTCTTGGTATTTCCTCTCCTTTTATAGAGTTCCGTAGTGGCAAGGCTCCTATTCTTATTGCTACTGATGTGGCCTCACGTGGTTTAGGTATGTACTGTGTGCTCAGAATAAAAGCACAGTCCCTCGGCATGAATACAAACACAGACATATTCCCTCCATGGGCTATGAGTAGGACAGCTAATGGTGATTAGATGTACAAGTATACTAGCCCCACTGCATGTAAGAATCCCAAGAAATGTATAGATTTATTGAATTCATGAAATGGCCTCCACAAAACACATTGAAGCAGATTTCTGTGAGGACTGTTGCCACTTTGTTTAATATGAAGTGTGGCTTTCTTGTCATCAGTACTTCTTAGATACAGAGTATGTATTTAAGAAGTATGCCTTATTTCTGGAACTGATTTTCCTTTGTGGAATGCCAGGTCCCTTGAATAACAGGGCTAGAAAAATCCAACCATTGAGTACATCTAAAAACATATAGTAATTTGAGCTACCTTTTGTCAGTGTGTGAAGTATGAACTTAAAATAAGGGGTATGGAGAGTGATGCACCCCCTTATGGCAATCTATTTTTTTAACCAAATTTTGTTTTGTTTCTGTGTTCATTTATTTTCTTTCATTTTGTTTTGTTTCCAAGTCTCTCTTCCGGCACTAGAAGCGCACAGGCCCACGGGAGCCTGCAGCCGGACCTAGGCATGACTAATCGAGCCTGAGTTGCGGAGAGAAACACAGGGGAGAGGAGGCCTGATTTATCAATCCCAGACACAGCCATCTCTCCGAAAACCCAGAACAGAGCCCTCAAAAAAACTCTCCCCCTTCCAGCAAACTGACTGCCTGGACGACAGAGGGGTGGGGAGGAGGGGTGCTGCTGGGATTCCAAATTTTAAACTGGGGCGGGCGGTCAGCTCAGAGGGCCAAGAGGGGGGCGGCCTCCCTCAAGCTAAGCCATCAGCCTGCAACAGTAATGCACCACATGTAGTTCATTTAGTAAATTACACTAATATAGCTACACAATGCTAAGCAGGTTTGTTTCACTAAACAGCTTTAAGGTTTTCAGAGGATTTCTCCATTCCCTTTGCTAATATAGAAAGTTTTCAAAAAAGCCCTAGTTACACATCTTTGAAGATACTAAATTAGGTTTGGCATCATTGGAGATCAATTGATTGATAAGAAGTTTGCCAGAAACATTCTTAAAGTAATTCTAGCATATAGTATAGCTAGTCTTAAATGTAGACAAATAATTTCCCCAGAGGTTAATAGATACAGTGGTGCGTTACAAGAAGACAGGAAAAGGCGGCAGGCCAAGCGTGGGTCGCTATGCTGGAGGCTCCCCTCTAAACTGCCCCTGCAGCCCCCTATGCAGCCTGACAACCCCACCACTGGCTGTGCCGGCCTCTCCCTCTGCGGGCGTCATGTCTGGTCCTGGCTGGCAGGAGTCCTGGCCTGAAGGAGCCTCTCTATATATCCCCTCCTCTCTCTGTCTCTCTCTATCCTTTGTTCTCTCTGCCCACCCCCTTAATCTCTCACACTTTACACTGTCCATTTACCCGTTCATAGTCCACTGTTAAGAGATACTTTCTCTTTCTACCTCTTGCTATGCTTATTCTGACCTTGGTCATGTGATCCCTTGGCCTTCTTCCCCAATCTTTCATGCTTTCATCTCTTTACTTCAAATATCGAATTACTCTTTGTTTGCATCATGCAAAGACAACCCAGACCTGTAGAAATTATTCAGAAAAATGGAAACGTTCTACCCGCGCTCAGCAAACCCCAGTCAGAATCCATGTCCTGACAAAATCGGTATATACCCCCCTCTACAAATGCTCATGTTCCCTGACAAAGTCCCTTTATGTTGAGTATTTTAGCTCCCCAAAACCTCCACATCGCCACCCCAGTGTCTGTTTCTTGTTACTGCACTTGAACCCCTGGGCTCCTGGACACGCTGCCAGTCTGGGAAGGACCCAGGGGGACTTCCCTGGGTCTCTTCCATTTGTCTCCTCTGAACAGATTTCTACCAAAGACCTTGGATAATCTCAACAACAACCCCAGAAAATATCCCCCAAACTAGAATTAAACATCAGGTATTCGCAAGAAACGGGAGAGAATGCTTACCATACAGGTAGTTACAGTAAGTCCATGTTTAGACCCCTGAAGTTGAAGTACCCAACAGTACAGAAACAGTAGCCCAATTTCCCCTGTTCATGCCCCTGATGAACAACCTCAATCTCTCCCAGGCTGAAAGAAGCAGGGAGACGTGAAGAGGCAGAGCGAGGGTGTGGTGTCAGACCCAGTCCAGCCTGGGTTCTGGCTCTGCCACTCCAGTTGGGAGGGATGTGTGGAGGAGTGATGGGAGGGGGGGAGGACCCATGTTGTCCTCCTCACTCTCCTACCCCTACAGACCTCCCAGGACTGGTCAGGGGGGGACAGAGGGCGCTAACCTTGTAAGTCATCTCTAATACGGGGTAAGTACCTCACCCCCCCCTTCCCTGTTCCCATCCACCTCATCGATCCGTAAGAAAAAGGAGACATTTTTAACCCACAGCAGTGTTTTCAGAGCCCTATGTCAACTGTAATGAGAAACAGACTTTAAAAGAAATCTTTACTAAATTCAAACCTTTAAAGAAATCTTACCCTTTGCCTGTTTTGTCAATGGATACAGATGTACCCCATTTATTTCCACTCAAAATGGGGATGTTCAAACCCTATTTTTAATTATTTAGTCTATCTGGCTATGAATCTGGTATTGATTGGCTGTTATAGTAACGTTTTGGTCAAGAAGAAGCAGTAGATTCAGTGCTTGACCAAAAGCATTGGATTCATTTGAAATGTAGAGTGGCTGGAATACTGAGGAGCCCATTTCATTTTTCGAGCAACATAATGTATTGGTTAACAAAAAATATTGACAGTATTTTGGGGTAAGTAAGATTAAAGTTTTTCTGCATTATGTACCGATTAGATTGTTCAGCCTTCACTAGACCGGTAAGTGAGGTTTCAGAGTTTGATCTGTGTCTTATGGGTATTGTCTGTACCAAGTACATTTCTAGTTTTGCTTGGTGCACAAAACAAATATCTTAAAATAGGAATAAATGAACTCTCCATTCCTCTCCCTGACCTTTCCACAGGTGGCATATTTATTGTTGTGTAATGTTTCTATCAATCAATGCTGCTTTTCCTAACTTGTCCTCGTCTCTTCTCCCCCATTGACTAACCCTCCCTACCCCACTCAATTACCCCAACTCCTAACACAAGATGTGGAGGATGTCAAATTTGTCATCAATTATGACTACCCCAACTCCTCTGAGGACTACATCCACCGTATCGGCCGTACGGCCCGTAGCACCAACAAGGGTACGGCCTACACGTTTTTCACCCCAGGCAACCTTCGTCAGGCCCGTGAGCTCATCCGTGTGCTAGAGGAGGCCCGGCAGGCCATCAACCCAAAGCTGCTGCAACTGGTAAACACAGGCCGTGGAGGAGGTGAGAGAATGAGGGAGGGCCTTCAAGGGAAATGTCTGGAAGGAAAGAGTTGCCCCTCTACATTTTTTTGAAGTGATTGACAGTGGGCTGTTGACTTTTGAGGTTTCTTCATTGTACTTTGAACAAGCTAGTTTTTTACAGTATGTGTTGGTGTGTCCAGGTATGTGCAGCATTTTATAAATCGGACTGCATCTTCTCTCTTTGGAATGCAGGCAGCAGGTCACGTTACAGTGGCAACGGCTCCAACGCCAATAACCCCAACCTGATGTATCAGGATGAGTGCAACCGGCGCATGCGCACCGTGAGCGGGGGCAGCAAGGACAGCCGGGGGAGCAGCGGCGGCACGGGGAACAGCAGCAGCAGCTTCAGCCGCGACAGCCGAGGTGGAGGGAGCAGCCGCGCCGGGGACAGGTCGTCCTCTTCCTCCTCTTCTTACAGGGACAGGGGCAGCAGGGACAGCCGCAGCTATGGCTCCAACTCTAGCTCCTCCTACGACCAGTACCAGAGCGGGAGCAGCCAGTACAAGTCCGGGAGCAGCGATGGGGGGCAGGATCAGTCAGCGGGGCAGTTTGGTTCAGTCAACAGGTCCAGTCAGCCCCCTCCACCCCCATCAGGGCCGCAGCCCCTCATGGCCCAGAAGGTTACCCCAGCCCAGCCCATGATGGGATTAATGGGGCACTCGCCCTTCCAGTTTGCTCCCCCACCCCCTCCAACCTCACAGAGGAAGTAAAGCTGGGGATAGCCCTCACCACACATGCATACAATCCCCAACATCAACCAGAAAAGTCAGTTGTGTAAGGATTTAGATTGTCAAGTTTGGAGATTCTGGAGTACTGTGCTCAAAATATTGGCCTTAGCTGACATAAAGCCAGAGGTGTTTGGTAGATTGGTGAGCGTTAAAATTAAAAAGTCAGCCGATTTGTTGTGGACATTCATCAACATTCCAATAATAAACAAGCAGTTTGACATCAGTGCTTTGAAATGATTTTTTCTAAGCATTAAAATAGCTATGCAGATGATTGTCCTTCAAGGAGTTAGAAGACCACAATTAAAGTGGAATACATTTGTGCTGAAATTGAATCCTTATAAATTTGCAGATGATGAAAATGAAATGGTGTACTTTCATTGAAGTGCCATCTAATTAGTTTGTTTCATGTTGCTTTTCCCACAAAATACATATCCAGTGCTGTCAACAGTTAAGTCTGGTTAAGTGTAACCTTTTCCGCATATTATTGTCCTCAAACTTAAAGGTTAATTCATTATTGTACAAACCGGCGTTCTTATTATTGTGAGTTTGGAATGAGTTGCTTCAGTGAACTAGTGTTATTTTGCCTTTAGGTGTATCAGAGGTAGGTGCTACAGTTTCTCTACAACTTTTTTTTTCTCAGCTCATTCAGATGTTGCGCTTTTGGTTCTTCAGCTTTAGTGTTTGTATACAAGTGATTTTCCCATTTAGAATTTCTCTGAAAAAGGTGATTAGTAATTCAGTTCCAGTACAGTATTTTGAAATATGGATAGACATTTCCTGTCATTAGGTTATTCCTAGACTTCTAAAAAGATATTAAACTTTAGTTTGTTCATTCAAACCTTTATACTTATGGTTACACTTGTTTGTTTTTTTGATGTTGATAGGGATCATTCAACCCCTCGGTAGTTGTAGCATATTTCATTTTTGTTTCATGGTCTTGGGATATTGTTTCTCTATTGAACTCTGTAAACCTATCACATGCTTGTTTCTTCCTAGTGTAGGGATGTATAGGTTTGTGCTTAGCTGCTTCTCTGTCCTTTCTGTGTAGTTGAATCATTCTAGTATGTAGACAAGACTGACATGTAAAAGCACTTTTTTTACTGTCTGGTTTTGTTTTTCAGGTTTCAATAAAGTTTCTGTACTCCACTAGGTGAGGTATTATTGATTGTGCTCCAACTACTGCTCTTAAAACTACCATTGTGCGAATGAGTTTGGTTAAGACTGTCAGACTCCATCTTAATTAATGACAAACAGTTTAAACCCCAAGAAATTATATTACTCTTAAATATTTTCAATAATGTTCTCTTTGCACTTGGCAAATGTACATAACAGAAGTTCCAACATTTACATAGTTGTATTGGAGAGCCTTTGAGGAAGGAGTGATTCAGCAAGACTGAAAGAACTTGACATACATTCATCTTTCTCTAAAACAGACTTCTTCCCGGAACAGGTAATCTATGAAGCTGCTAGGAGTAAAAGACTCATACCCAAACTCATATTTACATATGCAATGTCTGAAAAGCTTTATGGATCAAATGAGTAACCGGTAAAACCAAGAAACCATCCAAATGGACATGACCGTGAAAACAAAACTTAAATAGGCACAAATGGCAGATTAAATAGGACTTCAGTGTTAGAATGAGTGTCTAATTTTACATGACAAGGACATGAGGCAAATCATTCTCCGTGCAGAAGGAGAGGAAGAGTGCTCCTTCATTATCACATTAAGCAAACCTGGCACGGTGGGGTAAACATTAAATAGGGTAAACACAGAACGTCAGCAGGGCATTCAACAGGACAGTCTACAGCTATATAAAAGAGACACTAAAGATGAGCCTTCCACAAAACCTCCCAAAGGGTCCATTGCATGTCTCCCGGATCATGAAAGTAAACAAATAGGTTGTCTCTTCCCTTCATAGAATTTATACTAACTGTTAAAAACAAGACATGGCTGTAACACATAGTACTATTGCATGTTTGAAAGCAGCCAAAGAAAGTTCTGTAAAGATGCACAGAGGACATTACTCCAAAGCATAAAGCGTACAAACAGTTGAGATTGGCTAAGCAAGGTAATGAATAGAAATATAGAAGCATGCTTAAAAAGCAAGGTTTATGCAGTGTCTGAGTGTGGGATGCAAAGGCTCATAGCAGAGCCAAATATTGTCAATCTGTTGAATGTTAATGATTGCCCCACGTGTCTGAAGGTGGAAACTGTTGTAAAACTCCACTTTCATCATGGTCTTCCTCTCCTAGCGTGAAGGTTAGCCTGTATTGCAACTGCACCTTCTCCTGGAAAGAAGAGAATTCAGGGTTGAATAAGTGTTGCAGAAATCTATTTGGCTTTATAATTACAAGAAATTTTAATGTTGGGGATGCCACAGGGGTATATAACAGGCTTTCAATTAGTGTCTATACAGTCTGGTACCTTGTGAGGGTTGGCCAGCAGCATGATCTGTGTGATGGCAGCAGGTGGAAGGATGGGGTTGAAGGCTGGAAGCTCTGTTCCTGATGGGGGCTGTAGCTTCACTCTCATTGTCTACAACAGAGGACATGATGTCAACCCTACACTGACAATGGAACGGAAGGTGAAAAGACAGATTAAGAGAGAAGAGGTCTTACGTTAGGGACAGAGGACTGGAAGAGGATGTTGCTGACTGGAACCGGGGCGGAGGAGAGCATGGAGATGATCACCACCAGCACATCAGGAAGAGAGGGCGGAGAGTCACGTGCAAAGTGGAAGAGCACCCGCAAACTGTGGCCGTCAAACACCGTCACAGGCAACAGGCTGCCTGGAGACAACAGAGCAAGTTTAAAAGACTGTTCAAATGTGATGGACTATTAGCATAGCAAGTAGATACTATAAATATTATAGATACTTACTGGGCTTAATGGACTCAAGCGGCACAAAAACATCTGTCAGGGTCATTTCTATAGGGGGAATGACTGTGTGAACCGGAGAGGTGTCCAACAACCTATCACCTAGGAGAGCCACTGGGTGCTCAGGGGAGAAGGCTGGGATAGGACTTGGATTAGTTCCAGATTTGTTCTGGAGATCTCGTAGAGTAGGTTTGAATGGTTGCTTGTCCCTGAAAATAGATATGGGTACTACAAAGGTTGAACAATGTTGCTGAGTGTCTGTCATGATGTTACAACAAGTTGGCATGGTCAACACCTCATGATTCTTCATATATTGTTGTTTCGCTTCTACAGCACTTGAAGTGACTTTTTAAATCATAATGAATACAGTGGTCCATCAATACTGTACTAAGCAGCAACATAACTGGCAGACTAACACAGATACTTGACACAAACATCTCCTGCGGTGTAAAACCATCCCATGGTGAAGGGTTAGTTACCATTTGACCTGCAGGCCCTCTGGAGGTAGGGACTGCTGCAGCAGCGTCTTCCCCAGCAGATCCAACTCATCTAAGGCTGAACTTCCAGACGTGGCTCCAGTGGAAAGAGGCTGGATGTAGGGGGGCGGATCTGGACTCAGTAATACACTGGGCGCTGCTGGGATATCAACACTGTCGGAAGACTGTTGCAAAGAAAGCGACGCCATGTGTAAGACAGAGACGTTACACTTGTTTTTAGGTATAAATCATGAACCTGCCCAAGTAATGGCAATCTATCAAGCTAAAAGGGACTCAATGGATTTGGTGTTAACTGTGAATATTATCCATCATCTCACATCATGTCTCCCTGTGTGAAGTGCTCAGTTCTCCCCCTCACCTGGAAAGAGTCCCAGGCGGTAGAGTCCTCAGGCTGGGAGGCCGGACTGGAGGTGTGGGTCCCCTCACTCAAAACTTGGAAAGATAGGCACAAAGTGACCCATAATGAACACACACAACGTGGAAGTAGCAGAGGTCTTGGAAGACTTGATGTAATATGTTGTCTGCTCTTACCTAGTGACATTAGCTCATCGTCAAGGAGACTGATGCCCATCTCCTGAGAGGGAGCATTTAGGCTGTCTGTTGGAGTGGGGAATTCTGGGTAGGAATGAGGTGACTGGGGCGACGTGTCCAATCCCGATAGATCACGCAGCGCCGTACTACTTCCTGTAAGAGATAAGTGTACAGTGAGAGCTCATCTTTAGCCCATGCATGTAATCATATACTCTACTCCACTCCTATGAAGCTTGTGTCAAGTGACCCTATCGTCCCTATGGATGTCTCATTGACCCATTGCTGCTCACCTGTGAGCCTTTGTGTGTTAGCTGAATTGTTCCCGTTCACCACCTCCCCCTTCACCTGCTGCCTGTACAGGTTGATGACCTGAGTCAGGCTGTCATTGGCCTGGAGGATCTCCGCTGCCCACACACACAAGGAGAAACAATTGTTATATACTGTACATCGTCACCCACATATTCTTCTCTCTCTGTACCTCTGTAATCGTAAAAGCCTTGGTTTCTTGCACATCAATATCCGAAGCCTCCTCCCTAAGTTTGAGTTATTCACTGCGTTAGCACACTCCGCCAACCCTGATGTTCTAGCAGTGTCTGAATCCTGGCTTGGGAAGGCCACCAAAAATTCTGAAATGTCCATCCCCAACTACAACATTTTCCGTCTCGATAGAACTGCCAAAGGGGGAGGGGTTGCAATCTACTGTAGAGATAGCCTGCAGAGCTCTATCGTACTATCCAGGTCTGTGCCCAAACAGTTTGAGCTTCTACTTCTAAAAATCCACCTTTCCAGAAATAAGTCTCTCACTGTTGCCGCTGGCTACAGACCCCCCTCAGCCCCGAGCTGTGCCCTTGACACCATATGTGAACTGATTGCCCCCCATCTATCCTCAGAGTTCGTACTGCCTGGTGACCTAAACTGGGATATGCTTAACACCCCGGCCAACCTACAATCTAAACTAGATGCCCTCAATCTCACACAAATTATCAACGAACCTACCAGGTACAACCCTAAATCTGTAAACATGGGTACCCTCATAGATATCATCCTGACAAATTTACCCTCTAAATACACCTCCGCTGTCTTCAACCAGGATCTCAGCGATCACTGCCTTATTGCCTGCGTCCGTAATGGGTCCGCGATCAAACGACCACCCCTCATCACTGTCAAACGCTCCCTAAAACACTTTAGCGAGCAGGCCTTTCTAATTGACCTGGCCCGGGTATCCTGGATGGATATTGACCTCATTCCGTCAGTAGAGGATGCCTGGTTGTTCTTTAAAAGTGCTTTCCTCTCAATCTTAAATAAGCATGCCCAATTCAAAAAATGCAGAACTAAGAACAGATATAGCCCCTGGTTCTCCTCAGACTTGACTGCCCTTGACCAGCACAAAAACATCCTGTGGCGTACTGCATTAGCATCGAACAGCCCCCGCGATATGCAACTTTTTAGGGAAGTCAGGAACCAATATACACAATCAGTTAGGAAAGCAAAAGCTAGCTTTTTCAAACAGAAATTTGCATCCTGTAGCACTAACTCCAAAAGGTTTTGGGACACTAAAGTCCATGGAGAATAAGAGCACCTCCTCCCAACTGCCCACTGCACTGAGGCTAGGAAACACTGTCACCACCGATAAATCTACAATAATCGAGAATTTCAACAAGCATTTTGCTACGGCTGGCTACCACTACCCCGGCCACCAGCTCTGCACCCTCCGCTGCAACTTGCCCATGCCCCCACTGCTTCTCCTTCACACAAATTCAGACAGCTGATGTTCTGAAAGAGCTGAAAAATCTGGACCCCTACAAATCAGCTCGGCTAGACAATCTGGACCCTTTCTTTTTAAAATTAGCCGCCGAAATTGTCACAAACCCTATTACTAGCCTGTTCAACCTCTCTTTCGTAACGTCTGAGATCCCCAGAGATTGGAAAGCTGCCGCGGTCATCCCCCTCTTCAAAGGGGGTGACACTCTAGATCCAAACTGTTATAGACCTATATCCATCCTGCCCTGCCTTTCGAAAGTATTTGAAAGCCAAGTTAACAAACAGATCACCGACCATTTTGAATCCCACCTGTTCCTTCTCCGCTATGCAATCCGGTTTCCGAGCTGGTCATGGGTGCACCTCAGCCACACTCAAGGTCCTAAACGATATTATAAAACGCGATCGATAAAAAAGACAGTACTGCGCAGCCGTCTTCATCAACCTGGCCAAGGCTTTCGACTCTGTCAACCACCGCATTCTTATTGGCAGACTAAATAGCCTTGGTTTCTCTAATGACTGCCTCGCCTGGTTCACCAACTACTTCTCAGATAGAGTTCAATGTGTCAAATCGGAGGGCCTGTTGTCTGGACCTCTGGCCGTCTCTATGGGGGTGCCACAGGGTTCAATTCTCGGGCTGACTCTATTCTCTGTGTATATCAATGATGTTGCTCTTGCTGCTGGTGATGCTCGGATCCACCTCTATGCGGACGACACCATTTTGTATACATCTGGCCCTTCATTGGACACGGTGTTAACAAACCTCCAAACGAGCTTCAACGCCATACAACACTCCTTCCGTAGCCTCCAACTGCTCTTAAACACTAGTAAAACTAAATGCATGCTCTTCAACCGAACGCTGCTTGCACCCGCCAACCCGACTAGAATCACTACTCTCGGTGGGTCTGACCTAGAGTATGTGGACAACTACAAATACCTAGGTGTCTGGTTAGACTGTAAACTCGCCTTCCAGACTCACATTAAGCATCTCCAATCAAAAGTTAGATCTAGAATCGGCTTCCTATTTCGCAACAAAGCCTCCTTCACTCATGCTGCCAAACATGCCCTCGTAAAACTGACTATCCTACCGATCCTTGACTTCGGCGATGTCATTTACAAAATAGCCTCCAACACTCTACTCAGCAAATTGGATGTAGTCTATCACAGTGCCATCCGTTTCGTCACCAAAGCCCCATATACTACCCACCATTGTGACCTCTACGCTCTTGTTGGCTGGCCCTCACTACATATTCGTCGCCAAACCCACTGGCTCCACGTCATCTATAAATCACTGCTAGGCAAATCCCAGTCTTATCTTAGCTCACTGGTCACCATAGCAACACCCACCCGTAGTCTGCGCTCCAGCAGGTATATCTCACTGGTCATCCCCAAAGCCAACACCTCCTTTAGCCGCCATTCCTTCCAGTTCTCTGCTGCCAATGACTGGAACGAACTGCAAAAATCTCTGAAGCTGGAGACTGTTATCTCCCTCACTAACTTTAAGCGTCAGTTGTCAGAGCAGCTTACCGATCACTGCAACTGTACATAGCCTTTCTGAAATTAGCCCACCCAACTACCTCATCCCCATATTGTTATTTATTTTGCACCCCAGTATCTCTATTTGCACATCATCTTTTGCACATCTATCATTCCAGTGTTATACGAAATTGTAACTATTTTGCACTATGGCCTATTTATTGCCTTACCTCCATAACTTACTACATTCGCACACACTGTATATATATATTTTCTGTTGTATTTTTGACTGTATGTTTTGTTTACCCCATATGTAACTCTGTGTTGTTGTTTTTAATCGCACTGCTTCGCTTTATCTTGGCCAGGTCGCAGTTGTAAATGAGAACTTGTTCTTAACTGGCTTACCTGGTTAAATAAAGGTTAAATAAAAAATAAATAAAAAAAACAATGAGGAGTGTCTGAAAACTCACCCAGAGCCTCATCATTGTCCTCTGTCTCACTGGCCAGTCTGAACAATGTGGGTCTCATCTTCTCACAGCGCTGGTACAAGTCCTAAACACACAAATACACACTATCAAATGTCTGTATCTGCATGCAGTGCTTTGTATACATCATATATAGGTAGGGGTGTAACGATTCGTTTTAACAACGATTCGATTTGTATCACGATTCGTGGTTGTCGATACGATTCAAGGACGATATTGGTTCAATTAGAACGATACGATCCGAAACGATTCAGTGACTTGAAATCGATTCAGTAACCTTTTAGCCAAAAATTCAACCAGTGTGACTGAAATAAATACCTGGATACTGGACAGTGCAGGTGAAGTTTCCTAGATTCCTGTTTCTTGTAAGGACCGCAATGGTGGCTTGATAATTTCTCGCTCGTCGGCTTCTCCTCTGTCGTCCGCCATGCTATGTTTTGTTGTCTTTGCGCCTTTGCGCTGCTGCTGGCGTTGGGCGATGACGTCACGGATAGGCAGACTGAATCGAGTAATGTTTAAAGCCTTTATCATTAAAAGTGCTAAGAAAAAACATCCATATAAAGTCTGACGTGCTTAAATCCAATGGGTTATTTCCTAGTATCGATACAATCGATTTATTACATTTTATAACGATGTTAGATTGATATATGTTGTCCAAAAGGCCAACTCGCCGAGCACAGATCGATGTAGTTGGATCATAGGAATATAAATCGATACATCGATGTAGTAGATGGATCGTTACACCCCTATATATAGGTGATGCTGTTATGGCAATGTGGGAGGTGTCTCTGTGGTTTGTCATAGCATGGTGTTGCTTGTGTATGGTGGCCCACTGGGTGTTCAGTGACACAGACCTGGATGAGCTCTGCATTGCTCTGTGGGTTGGTGGTCCTGTCATAGTCCTCCAGCAGCTGAGTCAGTAGGCTGACACTCTCGTTCACATCCTGGATGGCGTTCACACGCTTGGACACCTTCTCCGCCCGCTTCTGGTCCTGAGACACACACACGGGTCAGGAAGAAGAAACCAGGGAGGGAAGAGGGGGAAGGAAATGATCCTTTGTCCCTAAACTAAGGACAGATTCATGAAAACACTGAATGATTCTGACAAGGAGTCAACCCCTCAGGGCAGAGCACCCACTTTCTCACTCAGTGAGTGCTGCTCACTCAGTCCCCTTACACGACAGTATACTACTAAAGCATTTGGGCATTCTCTTTCTCTCCCATACTAACACACAGACTAGATAATACAGTTCATACTGTGCGATGTGATGTGCATATCTGTATTACTGTAATGTAACTTCCTATATATCTATTTTATTCATACATTTACGTGAGCTTGAGAAAAGAGACTGTACCTCCTGCACCATTTCCTTGATCAGTTTGTTGGCTGCTTTCAGGTCCTCAGGGTGAGTGCTGTTCAACAGGCGAGCCAGTGTCTACCAAGACACCAGGGACACCAAGAATTTAAAGTTAGAGAGAGGGGGTGGTAAATGGAGTGGAGAATGCATGGTGAATCACATTTGTAATGCAACATTTGAAAAAAATACTTGTATGTTTCTTTTGTTTAACAATGCATTACCTTTGACTTCTCCTCATCTTCAAATATGGCATTTTTTGGTCTGGGAGGTGGAAGCGGGAGGAGTTTGTCAGCTGGAAGAACTGGGTCCTGTTTGACAATGCCTGGTTAAAAAAAAATAAAACATAAACCAAGGTAAACATAACATTAACAACTACCTAAACAACAACTGTGCGTCCATCACTATCAGAACAGCTCACCCTGTTTTTTAAGCATCTGGTAGGCATCAGCGATCTTTGCCTCGTCAGGCAGCCCCAGTGTCCAACTATAAATGAGCTCCAACACCTTCTTCTTCACTGGCTCTGGAGCCCGGGTGCCGAGGTACTGAGGGAGAGAGCAGGAGCATGCTGAGTGATAGAGCTTATCCAATCTTAACATACTTGCTCAGTGAAAGGCACAGACAGAGCCAATCATTACCTTTGGAGAGACCACTTTGATGAGCTCGTTGAGGAAGCGAAACTTGCCCACCTCACTATGGAACCTTTCCCCACAGCTCTTCATGCACGTCTCCAGCACCTGGTTGTACACACATCACAAGTGAGTCACACAATTAATTTCTTCAATATGAATGTAGGCACACACACTACACAGAAGGCTGTCAATTGTATTGGCTCTGATTCCCATTACAACACACTGCCATCACTCAACTCACCATGAGTGCCTGCATGGCCTCCCACTCCTGAGGTGACTGGATCTTGTGAGCCAGTAGCCTTGTGGCCAGCTGGGGTCTGAAATGGAACATAAAGAGTTTGATGGGAATGAAGTTGGCAGCAAATCTATCTACCATTGACTATTGTACAACATGAAATATTGCCTCTCCCTCTACTCTAGACAACACCATGTTTTTTAATTGAATGACACAGATGTCAGCACAGGGTCAGTGTCAGAAATCTTAAAGGTGCAATATGAAGAAATTGCGCCGCCATTTCCTGGTTGCTAAAATTCTAATAGTTTACCTAATTTCAGTTTATGTGGTAAAACAAGCAAGCAATGTATAGTGTAGAGAATCATTGTACCATCTAAACCGCTGTGAAATATATTTTCAATAATGACAAATATTGTATTTTCAGCTGTATGAAGTTGGTGTACAAAACCAAAAAATGCAAAAACGAAAGTTAAGAATGGGAAGCATAGAAACAGAGCACATAGAACAAATCTACCGCTTCTTAGACTTGCTTTCAATGAGAATGACAGATCTCCCGAGTGGCGCTGTGCCACTAGAGATCCTGGTTCGAATCCAGGCTCTGTCGTAGCCGGCCGCGACCGGGAGACCCATGGGGCGGCGCACAATTGGCTCAGCGTCGTCCAGGGTAGGGGAGGAAATGACCGGCAGGGATGTAGCTCAGTTGGTAGAGCATGGCGTTTGCAACGCCAGGGTTGTGGGTTCGATTCCCATGGGGGGCCAGTATAAAAAATATAAATAATAATGATGTATGCACTAACTGTAAGTCGCTCTGGATAAGAGCGTCTGCTAAATGACGTAAATGTAAATGTAAAATCTATAACTCACATTCCTGTGTGAATTTGGTTGGTAGCCCAAAAAGTTATATTGCAGCTTTAAGTAACAAGCATGTACTCAGTACAGCTACTCCTGAGAGGTGAAAACAATAGTGCTAAGACGTGTACATGTTATGAGACACTGACATTCACATACCCCTCCAAATCATTGTTGAGCTGGTCACAGAAGGCCTGGATGCTGTCCCAATCGGTGTCTCTGTTTAGTGGGTTTGTGGCCTTGTCTGTAATTGGAGAATTAAGGAAATTGGGAAAAGGGGAAGCAAAGGTTAATCAGAATATTTTTTCGATAGTAAATGACACATATCCATGTTTAATTCAGGAAACTGTCAAAAATGAAGAACATCAATCAATTCTGTTGCATAACTGTTTTAAAACAGATAATTGCAAGTACTTTAGCTGTCCAGCAGTAACGTTACTTTGGACACGACTTTGCAAGGGACTCCAATTCTCTCACTGACGGAGTGAGCTAGGCTTCTTGCATTTGACAGCACACTGTCACATAACTAAGCTTATAGTCACTATGGCAGGATATGAATTCACGATAGGTGGCTTGCTGGTTCCCGTATCTAGCAAGAGTTTGATGCATTCTCTCTAGTCTAGATGGTTCTGGGAATCTATCTGGGTAACTAACTAGCTAGCTAGCTCACGTTAGCTTTCCAGCTGGCTAGCCAAACAGCTAGCTAGTTAGTTAGTTAACGTGCTGTTTATGAGAGGTCTACAGTCCCTCCCAGTTTGCACCTTGATTTTGCTTAAACTGTCATCTCGGTCGACAGCGAAACGGTTATTTTCCAAGAATGCATGCTCCAATAGCTCTCTCTACAGCCTACAAATACAACTTTAAAAATACTTACTGATACGTGACTCCAAACTATCCGTGTCAGGCGACGCCGCCATCACTACGGGAATTCCCTTTCCCACGAAAGAGTCTCGCGAGGAACAAATTTGAAAGCTCCCCTTCTCACCTCTTCAACAGTGATGGATGGATGATGAACGCAATGACAGCTGGCACTGGCGCATAAGAATATATAACACATACTTTTTTTTATCATACTTTCTAATGAACCTTCTCGATCATACTGTAGTTGTTTATTGTCAACCTGTGCAAGCAGTTTCAGATTTCTACCTGTTTTCTCTACCCTCTAGTGGCACAAAGGTGTACTGCTGTACATGTGAATATACAGTACAATTACCGTGTGGTACGGTAACGGGTTTGTTTTGGTGTTTATTCTGTGTGATCAACTCTTCGGGATAGTACATTATTTCGGAAAGCCACGAGCGCGAAACAAAGTATCACCTTTATTTAAATGTGACCCAAAAGTGATTCGAACGAAAAAAATACTTCAGTGAAGAGATTTGTTGTTGTGGCAACATTGTACAACAAATCAACCCGCGAAAGTGGACGTTGCTCGCTATTTTTTACTTCAAGGATCTACTTCGTTGAGATTAGAGAATTTGGGGGAACACATTGGAAGCAAGTTACAAGTGAAGTTACAAGTGAAGTCACACAGGTTTTCTCAGTAAAAACAATGTAGCTAGTGGATGTGCTACATAGCATTGAAGATCCAGGATCTGACCGGTTGAGGTTGAAGTGGTTGTTGACTTTATCAATTTAACATGGGAGGATGAAATTCTATCATGGGGTCATTTAAAGCTTTACAAGAATGGTGTCGCATAAAATGCGAAAATTACCCCAATGTGGAGATAAGGAACATGTCTTCTTCATTCAGAGATGGACTGGCGTTTTGTGCCATAATCCACAAACACCGACCTGATTTGATGTAAGTATATAAAATAAGTTAGAATAGGAATGTGAGCTCTCCTGTGAGCTTCCCCATCCTCTCTACTACTGCGGGCCATCACTGGCACCAAGTCTCCCACACAATCCTACCCTTGTAGCTCTGCCCCAGTCAGTGTGTGTGTTGAATGTGAGTAGATTGTTGACAGTAGGCCTATAGGACGCACAGTCAGACTCAGTTCCTGCCTGTCCTTAGGCTGATCCAGACTCTCTAATCTGTAGCTGTAGCAGGGACCTGAATGCTGTCACAGTGGATTTGTCTGCCCTGACACACGGAACCACAGCATGGCCTAAGCTCCAAGTTAACTCTCCTTAATCTTCCTCTCGCTCTATCCTTTCCTCTCCCCCCTCCATTCTTTAATGGAAACGTCTCTAATGTTAAACATGTAAAGTGTGGTGTACCGCAGGGCAGCTCTCTTGGCCCTCTACTTTTTTTTTTTTTTTACTAATGACCTGTCACTGGCATTAAACAAAGCCTGTGTGTCTATGTATGTTGATGATTGAACCCTTCATGCGTCAGCAACCACAGCTAGTGAAATCACTGGAACCCTAAACAGAGATTTGCAGTCAGTTTTATAATGGTTGACCAGTAATAAACTAGTCCTGAACATCTATAAAACTAAGAGCATTGTATCTGGTACAAATACAAAAAGTTCTAGACCTCAACTGAATCTGATAATCAATAATGTGGCTGTTGAGCAAGTTGAGGAGACCCACTTACTTGGTGTTACCTTGGATTGTAAACTGTCATGGTCAAAACATATTTATTCAATGGTTGTGAAGATGGGGAGAGGTCTGTCCGTGATAAAGAGATGTTCTGCTTTTTTGACACCACACTCCACAAAGCAAGTCCTGCAGGCTCTAGTTTTATCTTATCTTGATTATTGCCCAGTCATATGGTCAGGTCCTGCAAAGAAGGACCTACAAAAACTGCAGCTGGCCCAGAACAGAGCGGCACGTCTAGTTCTAAACTGTAATCAGAGGACTAATACCAATACTATGCATGCCAGTCTCTCTTGGCTAAAAGAAGAGGAGAGACACTTCTTGTTTTTATAAGAAACATTAATGTGTTGAAAATTCCAAATTGTTTGCATAGTCGACTTATACACACAGCACTGACACACACACTTACCCCACCAGACATGCCACCAGGGGTCTTTTCACAGTCCCCAAATCCAGAACAAATTCAAGAATATGTACAGTATTATATAGAGCCATGATTGCATGGAACTCCCTTCCATCACAGATTGTTCAAGTGAACAGCAAACCTGTTTTAAAAACAAACAAACAGATAAAGCAACACCTCACGGCACAACGCCTCTCCTCAATTTGACTTAGATATTGTGTATGTATTGTTATGTAGGCTGTGTGTGATGTTTTACATTTATGTAGTTCTGTCCTTGAGCTGTTCTTGTCTATTAATGTTCTGTATTATGCTATCGCAGCAGCTAATGGGGATCCTAATAAAATACCCATTCCCTCCCTCCTCTTCATTACATCCCAGTGTTGTTGGTCAAATTATTATTTAGGGGTCTGTGATGGCCCATCATTTGTATCACATAGTACTATTCTGCTTTTACTCCAGAGACTTCAACTCCCTCTCCAAACATAATGTTTATGAAAACAATCATCTGGTGAGTTTTACGTAATTATGTTTTCCCTGCACGCATGACTAACTGTCTCAACGCATGTTTATGTTCAAACATTGCACTACATCTGTTTATATTGTTCTATCTGTCTGGCATTTAATTATTGCTCCCTGTCTCCTACCAGGCATTTGAGGTGGCACAGTCAAAGCTGGGCATCCCTGCATTGCTGGATGCTAAGGACATGGTGTCCACAGAGGTGCCAGACCGGCTAAGTGTCATCACTTACCTCTCCCATTACTACCACTGCTTCAACAAGAAGTCTCATGGTGTGTGGCTAATTGTGTCATAGTCAAATTGGGAAAACAGCACATGCTGGGTTGGTTCCTCCTGTGTTTGTTTGTCAAATGTGTGTATATTCAAAATGTGCATCTTTACTAAGCAGCCAGTCCAGCCAGTTTGAAGACGCCATGTGTCGCAGAGTGCTCCAGTCACTCCAAGAAACAACCTGACTCTCCTGGAGGTTTAGAGTCATCTAAGGTAATGTAATAAAGTTGTAATGAAGCCATTTTTATTAGATTTGTATTTATTTATTATTACTTGATCTCAACTCTGTCCACAAAGTTATATATCTCAATCTCCTCTTTCTTCCCAAACTCTCACATTTCTTCTTCTTTACTGTTGCCTTTGGCTGACCTCACCCGCTCAACAGTCAAGGACAGAGGAGCGATCCATCAGAGGCAGGCCATGCAGCATTTGTGCCTCCTGCACGAAGCACGTCCACCTGGTGCAGAGACATCTCACTGAGGGGAAACTCTACCACCGCAGCTGCTTCAAGTAACAGCACTGCTCAGAAGGCAACGCTTATCCTTATCTGCAGACAGTGAAATATCATCTGTGATTTGTGTCCCTCTCATGTCATCCTGTGTTTCTCTTTCAGATGCAGTGTGTGCAGCAACACTCTCTTACCAGGGTCTTACAAAGAGGGGAGTGAAGTTGGCTCCTTGGTCTGCATCCACCACTTGACAGCCAGTCAAAATGCCCGCTCCGACTACAGTAAACAAACTGGATCAACAGAGAATCTACACAAATTAGATGAGCAGGAGGTGACACTATCTCAGGGTGGATTTACAGACAACCCCGATCTCCCACATTTTATTGGAAAAACAGACTCAGGTGAGACAGTTATTTGTGGAAGAGGAGAGACAGAGACGGAGGGAGGTGAGAGAAAGACAAGGCAAGACACACTCAAGAAGCCAAGGCCACCCCGTCCTCCAAAGCCCATTGTAGAAGAGGGAACACTTGAAGATGCAGGGACACGGCCCATTCAGACAACAGAAACAAAGAGCCCAGATCCCTGTGGGCTCACACTAACACCAGACAGCGATTTGGCTTCTGGAAGCCCTGGACGGCCAGTACCTGCACCCAGACGGGTGTTAGACTCCACCCCTCCTCGTCCTGCACCCAGAACCCGTCTACCTAAAGCCTCTGTTCATGTCCCTCTCTCTGCAGGTTACCCAGTTGATAGTAAGACTTTACCCAATCCTTCTCGCAGGTGAGTTTGTTCATCAGACATAACACATTATGTAACTTTGAGTAGAATTGTCCAATGGATGCTTATTTATTTAACTTTTGACATCAGGTTTGGCCAACCCAGTGGGCCCCGTAAACCCAAAGACCCACCGTGGCTGGAGCTTGTCCAGCCAGGGCCCTGGCCCAAGCTGCCCCCTGCCCCGCCCCCTAGTATGCCCAAGCCCCCACGCTCAGGCTCTATACCCTCCCTCAGAGGGAGTTGGTACAGAGCGAGAGAACCCCCTCCCAACCCCTTTGGGGAGTTTGAGGATGAGGAGGCTGATGATGATTACACAGGGGAAGAGGGCACAATGAGAGGTGCTGAAGGCCAAGCACAGCCCTCAATGGTAACCAGCCAGACATGGTGTGGTACCAGTCAGTTAGCTGAAGCAGCCAGCTCACATTGCCAAGCTAATTTAGAGGACACATCCAGAGAAGTTGACAAGTCTAATCTTGCTGGAGCGGATAGCACAGTAAATTTACCTGAAATTGCTAATGCACCAAAGGTAGACAGTTTAGCTGAAGCAGGATGCTCACTTCCTGTATCTAATTTAGCTGAAGAAGCTGTTTCAATTGGTATATCTGAGTCAGCAGATGTTGGTGGGATAGCTAACATGGCTGAAGCAGCTGGCGTACTTGATGTATGTAATTTAGCAGATGTTGGAGTTGGAGAATCAACCAACTTGTCCAAAGCAGCTAGTTCACTTGGTTTGTCTAATTTGACTGAAGCTAAAATCACAAGTTCATCTTACTTGGCTGAGGCCGCTAGTTCACTTGATGTATCTAATCTATCTGAAGTAGCCAGTTCACTTGGTGTATCTGTTCTAGCTGGAGCTGGTGGGTTAGGAGGTTTAGTTGGAGCAGTTAGTGCACCGAACATATCTAATTTAATTGAAGAAGCTAGTTCATATGGTGTTTCTGAAGCTTCTGCCGGTTCACTTAGTGTGTCTAATTTAGCTGGAGCTGATGGCATATGCAGTGTAACTGGAGCACCAAGTGCTCTTGGCAAATCAGATATAGCCCAGAGCCTCTCTTTGCCCAAGAGTGTGTCTGTGCCAGCAATCTCCACTAGTCTTAGTTCCGCCTGTACTCAAAGCCACCCCCCACCAACCTTGTCAACCAATGGAGCAGCAGCCAGTCCCTCCCTGCTCAGACCCCCATCGCTCCCTAGTGTGTCTGAAGTGAGTGACTCTGACCAGGTGCCCACCCCCTCTCACAGTAAGGTAAGGTGATATTCTGCTCTTTTGTATCCACTGATATCTATGTCACAGCTCAAC